>NW_021167254.1:0-262755 GCF_003724135.2 Verticillium nonalfalfae | reverse complement strand
CCGCCGCCGCCTCCGCCGCCTCCTGCGCCTCCTGGTGGTGGTGGAGGTGGAGGTGGTCAAGGTCCTCCACCGCCGCCCCCAGGAGGCGGTGGTCAAGGAGGTGGTCAAGATCCTCCGCCACCACCTCCTGGTCCTCCCGGAAGTGGGCAGAGCCTCCCGCCTCCGTCTACGGCCCCTGCCCATCCTCCTGCTTCTAACGTTCTTGCTGCGCCGCCACTTGACCCCGTTCTTCATACGGTGCCTGGTCCTCTGGGAAGTGTTCAGGGCCTTCTGCCTCACCCTGCCCCGCCGGCGAACCCTCCCACCTCTCAGGCTCCTCCTGCGTTCCCTACGTACCCCGCCCTCCCTGTCTTCCCGGGTATCGCCCCGGTGCTCCCTCCTGAAGGAGACAGGTTAGGTGGTCAAGGCCCCCCTCCGCCTGCCCCTCCGCCTATGCTTCCTGCCGCCCCTGGTGGATCTAGATTCGACGGCCTGGGCCAGACGCAGAATCCTAGCGTGGATCATGGGCACGCCCAATCCCTTGCCGACATGCTGAATGCCCGTGCACGACCTGGTGCGGGCCATTACGTTCTCAGTCCTACGGTCGACGGCCTGCCTCTTGTTTTGGTTCCTGCACCGGCGAATCCGATGACGGGTGACAGCGATCCTCATGGGCCGGAGGGTTCTGGGAGTTAAAAAGTGGCGCGATAGTCAGAGGTTTCTTTCTGGCCGTTGCCGGTCCTGTGCGGTGTGGGTTTGGTGATAGCGCCGAGAAGCGTATGCTCGACGTGTGAGCGTTGCAGACTTACCAGAGCACATCATGGATCGTCCTTAGCGCTTCTTTGCCTATTCTTTCTTCTCGCTTTAGGTTCAATTCTTTCCGATGATATTTTTGGAGGCGGCAGATAGCAGACAGGCGAGTTGGTCATCTCCCGTCCCACGGGATATTGTTGTCGCGGTTTTCGTGATTTCGGGGACTATCTCATTACTGAACGCTTGGTGTCTCAGCCGCGTAGGAACTGAGCAGCATGATTTAGCGTGGATAGTCTGAGCTTATTTATATTATCAATACATCTTGTTCGCATCTTTGTTTGATTACTTCCTCTTCCTGGATGGGGAAGCTTTTAGCTTCGGAACATAACGTCATGTTGACAATCATGTCTGCGCCTTGCGGTGACGGATATGCTGCGAGGCTTGGGAAAGTTTTCAAAAAGGTCTGACGGTTGGTGCCGCAACGTCATCGTTTCCCTCCATCAGCAGCTTATTGGGACGAGAACCAGACACTTGGTCATGTGCACGTCTTCGGTCCATCTGAAGCATGCCCGACCTCACATGGGGCATACAGGGCAAAATCGGCAGTAGAAGTTTCAATGGTTCGTTGTCGTGCAAATCCTCTGATTAAGGATTCATTGCAAGAATCTGTTTACCACACTGACATGGATAGTTTTAGTGGTTTGTCTTTTGATATATCCTGGAGTTGACTTGATAGCCAGAGGCGGCTTGGCAGCCTGGGAAAGGTAGTTTCATGTTTTGTTGCTGCGAAGAAGACTACATATCAGAAGCGCACAGTACGATCTTCCCCCATTTGTAGAATCGGATATCTTGTGCCGAAGATCACGCCATGTTCACAAATCAACAGTAGATAGCTTCTCGAGATACATTGCGAGTGAAGCAATGATATGTGACGTGGTAAATTATGCGCCAAGCTAACGAAGCCCGTCATCTGGCCGACATCGCGGAATACCACTTCCTGGCTTGCCACCCTCTCATGCCTCCATCCGAGCCAGGGTCGCTCCGGCTCACGGAACCCAAAGTCGGCGCAACAGTCCATTCAGGCTCCAGGTCGTCAACTCTATGCCTTCCGACAACCGAAGTGTTTTGCCACGGGCCGAACTCAACGCTTTTTTCGCCAAGCAGGCAGTGTCTTTTCATACCTGATAAGTTTCCCTTTTTGCCGCGAGCTCACTACATATGCCTAAAAGAGCCGCGTTGCCTTGATCTCCCGAATAGGCATGATCTACCTGCTTCCGCTGACTACCCTTGTCAAGGTCTCGTCGATACGACCTCGCCTAGGTGTGGCTCCTGTCACAGTCCCTTCACAGATTCTTGAATGATGCACTATGCGCGAGTAAGGCTGTGGCACGGTTCCCTCAACATGGTCGACGCGGCGGACGGCATTCCGGGGGTGCCGTGCCGCGAGAGGCTATGTTGTATCTGCCATCGGGGTAGTCGGAACTTTATTGCCCCTGAAACAGGTCTGAGCTCAATAACACCTAGAGGCCTGTGTGAGCCGACCTTAAAATGTTATATTCTACCGGGGGTTTAGATCTGCTGTCTTTGGCGATCAAGCAGAGGACATTGCTGCCACGAACGACAGCACAATGGGGCCGTTCTTTCCAGCTGTATGGATCACGCTCGCTTCTGCCACGATCAGTGCTTCACTCAACATCCGCGTTCCCAACATTGTTTCTGTCGAGGTTAACGGACCTAAATACGATTGCAGGTGCTCACCTGAAGATGCCTGCTGGCCTGACAAGGCGGCATGGGATGGCCTGAATGCAACAGTGAATGGGAATCTTCTACGGCACATTCCACCAGCTGCCGTTTGCTACAATGAGTTCAGAGGGATTCCGACCTACAACAAGGCCGCCTGTGATGAAGCCACATCCATGTGGAAGGACGAAAGATGGCAGTGAGTATCACGAGCAGACAGAATAGAGCAGCCACCCTAACAGAGGTAGAATCTCCCGACCGGCCTCGGTCCTCTGGACTTGGGGAAGCAACAACACCTGCGAACTAACCACTGATCCCTCCGCCAGTTGTACGATGGGCTACTACCCCGAGTTTGTGATCATGGCCAAAACTAGGGACCACATCAAAGCTGGGGTCGACTTTGCTAGAAGTCGCAACATTCGGCTGGTCATGAGAAACACTGGCCATGACTTCGAGTCTAGGAGTGCAGGAGCAAGTTCGTTGGCAATCAACACACATAGCTTCAAGGACATCAGCTTCACCGATAAGTATGATGGACCTGGCGGGTACCGTGGGCCTACGATCACTATCGGAGCAGGCGTGCAAGGTTATGAGGTTATCGACGCAGCACATGCACAGAATCCTCCACGACTCGTCGTCACTGGCGAATGTGCGGCAAGTACACTTCAAGATTTCGTCACACAAACTACAGCTAACTGTATCAAGACTGTTGGTGTGGCTGGCGGCTTCATCCAAGGAGGCGGCCACGGCCCCTTGACCAGCTTGCACGGGTTCGCCGCCGACAACGCCCTCTCATTCGAAGTCCTCACGGCCTCTGGCAATTTCATCACTGCCAACGCGAAATCAAACCCTGATCTCTTTTGGGCACTGAAGGGAGGTGGTCCAGGCACGTTTGCCGTGGTACTCTCAGTGACCATGAAGACGTATCTCGATAACACACCGACTGCCGGGCTTTTCCTAAACGTCAATGCCTCCACTGGGGCTACATTCTCACAAGCTCAGCGTGCAGCGGGCATTATCAACGAGCACGCCAACTACATGGTTGATAACGGGCTCTACGCAATCTATGAGCTTTATGCGCCAGCGATATCCGGAGCCCTTCACGTTCAACCCATCATGGGCTTCAACTTGACTGCGAAACAACTCAGGACCACTGTCGCGCCGCTATTCAAAGCCCTTGACGATGAAAAGATTCCTTACAATTCAGGGTTTCTTGAGTATTCCGATTTTTACAGTATTTACCACGATATCTTCGAGCCAGAGCAAGCTGCCCAGAATGGCCTGACAGGCGGATGGGTATTCACCCACAAAGACATGAGGCCAGAGAACCAAGGTGCCGTGGCCGATGCCATTGCACTAGCCTTGTCTCCACGGTCAGATATGCTAGGCATAGTCATCGGTCACATATTTGACCCCGGACACACGATGACCAAGTCGCAAAGCGCAACGCACCCCCGATGGAGGGGCGCTACGATCCGCTTCATGTCCGTCCTTGTACAACCTCTCGATGCGACCTGGAAACAGAAATTGGAATATCATGATGTGATGGCAAATGTTATCACAGAGAAGTACAAGCAAGCTGCACCCAATGGGTTGGCCTACGTCAACGAGGTGAGTGGTTCGACGCAGCACGGAGTACAGAGCTGACCAATAGCTAGAACTATGCCTTCATGAACAACTGGCAGGATGCTTTCTGGGGCGAGAACTACCCAAGACTAAAGGCAATCAAGAAATCGTGGGATCCCCAAGGTGTCTTCTTTTCACCCTCCACGCCTGGTACGGAAGATTGGCACATCACAGATTATGCCCACAGACTTTGCAAGAAGCTGTAGTACGCTGAGGGCGGCAATGTGCTCCGACTGGTCTGAATACAATTTCTTTCACATGGCTATAACGCACTATGTAATTCTTTTGGAAATAACTACAGGAACTCAATACTTATATACATGCCATGTTCACTCATCCCAGATTACGGCACTTACGCCATCTTCATTGTTCGGTGTCCCGAGCGCCCCAACTCTCACAGCAGCCACAGCCGCACCGAGCCGCCCGGTCGTACTGTTTCTCTCCAGCACGACAACTTCCGCGCTAGTCTGTCCTCCCACAGCAACCAGATCCCCCGCAGCATTGATGTCAAACGTTCTGGGAAACCATGAGCGCGCCGACGCGATCTCTACGAACCGCAGCTCAGCTCGTCCCTCACCGTTGAGACCAATCTCATACAGTGCGATAGAATCTTCTTTCTCCCCGAAAGAGCCGTCATTGCGGTTGGATGCGTAGACGAAATTGTCTCTTACCCTGATCTCCGCCGCTTTCGCTCCCATACGTGGCACGACACCGTCGGGCAGTGTGGAAAGGGACTTGATCTGCTGCAGACCGAGACATCCTCCCTCGTAGGTAACTTCCCATGACGTGACGCTGTTCGAAAGCTCGTTGATAGTGAGGAGGACGCTGACCTCAGTATCGTTCGAAGGACTCCAGAAGACCCCATGCCGGGGCCCATCTCCTGGTGTGGCTTCTCCTGCAGGACATTGAGTGAGAAGCCCCGTCTCGGCGTCGATGGCAAAGACATGAATGCGATCTGCACCAAGGTCGGCTGTGAGGAGGAACGCGCCTGTCGGATCCGTGAACACGGCATGGGGATGAGGTGCATCTTGACGGGGATCCGGTCCCGGAGCGGGGATGGTAAATGTGACTTGCTGAAGTGGCTGTGATGTCGGCGTCAGGGGCAGGGCGCGAGTCACGATTCGTGCTGTGCCACTGGGTGTGTTAGCCGGTAGAAAGTTGGCAAGAGAATGATAAGAAACCAACGCACTAATGTGCCATTGCGATGAAGCTCTTGCCGTCCACTCCGCCGTAGCGGGTGCTGTGTACTTCACCACCATCAGAAAGGGTCTGTATCGAGGCCTCAGCGGGCGTCAGGCTTCCATCGGCTTCGACTGTGAAGGTCGTAAGCCCATTAGGTGCAGACCAAAATGCTCCATCTGGGACGTAGAGGGTTGAGGTTTCGGTATCAAGGTCCAGCCATGAGGGCCAAAAATTGCCGGACGGAACACTTGAACCGATCGCAAGCTCGTTGGTGTCGGAGAGGGTCAGCGAGTAAAGCGACCTCGAGAAGTGGGACGCAATGAGCTTGCTGGCTCCCCGTGCTGGGCGTGACAGACCAAGGACCAGGGAGGCAAGCGTTAAGAGTTGTAGATGCATGGCGATTGTGAGGTGTGCAAAATAAAAACTGCTCCTGGATCAAGGGTGTGCGAATCCATCATATTTATCATGCGTCGGCACCTGAGTTCGGTCCCAGATGGCGGGTCAGGGCGCTTTCGTGATCCGGCCGTAAACCCGAACGGCTGCTCCGGGGCATCCCAATCAGGTAATTCTACGGAGCCACCTGGCCTTGACGCTCACCACGTTTCGCATAGATCGCCATCTGCGCATGAGATCTGCGATATCTTGCTGCAACTTTAGATGAACAAGCATTGCAAATCGCGGCACATATAGTACAGGTAGTTCTGAATGGGCCACTCATACCAATTGTGTCACGTTGGCAGCCAAATCAAGGCCGTGATTCTTGTCTAACTAAGTGGTCGGCTGTAATCACTCGATCGAGAAGGTAATCACATCTTGTCAGCGACTTGAGTCAAGGCATCGGTGCCGATTCAAACAACTGCCAAGTTGTTAATATTGACTTTATGACGAGAACTGTAACGAGTGTCTCAAATCCCGATGTCATCCACAATGCCGCACTGATCCTCATCATCATTGTGACTCGAGTACTGCCTCACACGATTCGACGAACTAGTATTCAGAAGCAGCCTTCTTTACCTCCTTTATCCTCTCTTCAGGCAGCCGCAGTTTGGATGACATACATAGTCCGGCATCCAATCTGGTTACAGACGTCTGGCGCGTCACAAGGAAAGTTTGCTGTCGTGGTGGTCGCTTGAGCAGGACATCCAGCTGACTTGGTCAGTGTCGATGTAGTCGTGCACTGCGCGATGAAGCAGGATTTGCAAATTGTCCCAGTGGCTGTGATGGTCGGACAGACGGGAGGCTTGCAGGGCAGCGTGGTGACTGCTGTCGTAGTGATCGTCTTGGTGGCCGTCTCCGTCGACGTCTTGGTGACAAGCTCGGTGACCTTCTGAGTGGTGGTCTCAGTGAGGATTTTATAAGCTGTTTCAGTCTTCGTGATGAAGGCGGTGACAGTCTTGAGGCCGGTCTCAGTCTTCGTGATGATATCTGTCGTAGTCTCGATGTCCGTAGTCGTCTTGAAATCTGTCATGGTCTTAATGACAGTGTCTATCTGAATGATGACGGATGTAATGGTCTTAGTCACGGGACAAGTTCCCTGCCTGATGGTCGTCGGCTGGAGAGTGATTTGACCGGAGGCAGCTCTATGCTATTGTGTGAGCTTGATGAAGAAGCATTGGATGCTACCTCTTAAAGTTTGTTACTCACGAAGCTGCACCTAGTGCCAGGGCAAAAATGAGACTTGAACGCATGATTTGGGAGTCTTGGGAGTTTGTAACCTGCCGGCGAAGCTCTGGAAGTATGGCGATCATTTCTACTTCGGAAAAAAAATCAGGGCTCTTTTATACCTACACTTTTCTTCGACGGCACAGGAACTCGCGAGCTCCCTGGGTCACAGAGCGAGGCCCCGCTCGAGGTATCAGTATGGCTTCATGCTGGTGTCGTCAGCCATGGTTGATGAGTGAAGCACATAGTTCCTACAGACCGGCCGACCAATGAATGCGACAGCCAAATAGCCTATTACACGACAGTCGTGTTGTGTGTACAGCCGGATATGGAAGCTGAATGTTTTGCTGCGACCATTTCAAAGGACACCCAATGATCCTCGCCCAACAAAGTGCACAATGCGACTCGGGTGGCCCGAAGTTACATTGAGAGACATCTGAACCTGATAGACCCCGCCTTCGGTTCCAATCGCCGCGAATTCGTGGATCAAGCCAAAGGTGGCTCAACATTCAATAAAACAATCTAGTGCTTGTCGTAGACCTCTGCTATTCGGTGTTATTGAGATCGCATTGGCAATCCAAAATGGACCATCTTTGTGCCTTGTATTCAATGAATCAACCAGCACGTATCTCAGGCTGGGGTCAGAGCCTGTGGCCAAGACCAGGACAGCGCAGTTGTCCAAAATGCCAAACATACTGCCCTGTGCCTCGCGATACCGAGCGTGAATACTAAATATGCCTGCAAGTATCTTTTGCTATTTTCTTTTTATGATATGCTTACTGGTTGTGAATACTTCATCGCCTAATCTGGCGATGCTCCAATGCCGCAAACCTAACAACGATTGATCCTTCGCTCCACCGTCGATACAGAACTCGTCCAGCAGTCATGGCCCCTATCAGCCCTGGAGAGTCCATGCTGGGACTCCAAGACGGGGGAGCCCCACCAACTCTAAACTTTCGTCGATTCCCGCCATAGTGTTCATCCCATCATCAACATCATCTCAATTCGCACACACAGCATCAAATATGTCGCATCGTACGGCGACAACAGGTGCCCTCCTGGCCCTGGGCGGCTTTGGAGTCCTATCTGTAGGGGGCCTTCTCTTCCTAAACGGCTGGATGGACATGAAGGACGACCTCATGGCACAGCCCGAGCCGATACTCCCGGGCGCAGGTGGCCCGGCTCGAACGTACTTTACGGGATCTGCGGCGGTCGATGAGGCCCTCACCGGCATACTTATGTTCTACTACCCCTGCGTCAGCGGTGAGATGCCTGCGCTGTCGTTCTTCACGGCATACATGGCCGGCCAGGTTCTGCCAATACACACGGCACTGCTACTCGAAAGTTCACGAGCCGGCCATCATGGCACGATGCTCGCTATGTAAGAATTACGTTGACGCGTTGCGTGCTTCTGTGCGAAGCCTTGCTAACAGTAACAGTCCCGTCATCTGGGGAATGACATACCAAAGCATTCCCTTTGGCATCATCCTCCCTCTCTACGCGATAGCGTACATCTGGCTCTCGCCCCTCGCGAAGCCCACGCAGCCCGGGACGTCGCGCGCTGCAAACCAGCTGCCCACAGACTTAGCACGCCTACAGACCACTTCGAGCGCCATGCTCCTTGGCTTCGTTCTGCCCTCTGTCCTGGCAGCGCTGCCATCCCCTTCAGTCATATCGCGCGATAGCCAGCAGATCTTTCTCGCCCTATGGCAGGTCTTCCCCATCTGGGTATCTCTGTCGCATTGGTTTCTCGCGGCGGCAGCCCAGACGTTCGGCTTCGTGGTTGGTCCGACGCATGTCTCACCAACGGCATCGCTGCAATCTTTGCGTCAAGTTTACAGGACGACGCTCAAGTGCACGTCTCTTGTGCACTTTGGAGTTTTTGCGCTGGCGGCATTTCCCCAACTGAGACCTGTGGTCCACGGAGGCCTGCTCCAGGAGCGGGTCAGTCTCTGGGACATATTTGTGCCTTCATCCGCGCTCTCGCCCAAGCAGATCAAGACGATGGCGGAAGGGAGCTTGACACCGCTGCAGTACGACCTATACTGTGCTTGCGCAGCAATGGCCATTTTGGTGTCCTACCTGGCTTACACCGTCGGCGGTCTCAACAGGGCTGCTGGTCTGAGTACGATCGGGGGGCTTCTGCGCCGTAGTGTGGTTGTCGGGCCTGGAGGAGCGATGCTGTGGGCGCTCTGGGATCGGGACGAAGAGGTGCTGGCGGGGGGGAAATGAGGGCCGTGGTTTTGAACACATTCTCATCCGAGTCCATGGTGATGAGCCAAGGAAAAATAAGTGCTTGTGAGCTCATTTCGCAAACTTTCACAATCTCAACTTACATTTTCACACCATTCGCCTTCAAACAACGTTGCAAGCGATGATTACCCATTCAGTGCCTGTCAGACATTGAGTTAGGCCTACCGCCCACCCTGACGTCCCCACTAATGAGTGTTCAGATATGTGTCAAACCTTGACTTTTTCCCCGCTCTCTGTCGACATAATGCCTCAGATCTGACCACATAGTAGTCAGCTTCGATCGTCTAGTTGGTTAGGATGATGCATTGTGGTTCTTACTACAATACTGCATTGACGGCAGTTCGAATCCGCCTCGGAGCAATTTTTTGATATTTTTCGTGCCTTTTTGCATGTTTCGTGGTAGCAATCATCGACAAACTCAGGTTGTAGTATTTCTTGTGCTACCAGGGGTTTCAAGGGACTGATATGCTTGCACTGTGCTATCTCAACATGGATTCAAAGCCAAGCTGGGCTTCTTCCCGTCCTTGTGCCACGACCGGCCCGGTTCGTAAACTAAAGAACGTCTGAACTCTGCCACCTTCACGGCTCAGTTTCATTGGCATTGTGCCCTCGAAAAACCGGAATGTCGGCCCCAAATACTGCCATCGGTATCCTCCCGAGTCCGAATGAACGCGGGGTATGCACGGGGGAGGGGAATCTCCGTTGATCATCCGCATCCCCGACCGTGGTGATTCGCCCATTTCTCCCGTCATTTAAACGTGACCCGACAGAGTTACATGCCGACGGCTCTGGATATGGATCGCTGTTCCTTGGTATGTTAGCTTCGATGACACCGTGCGCTACACTTGCCAAGAGCGTACTGCCGGACCAGTGAGAGACAGGCAAGCCCGGGGTGATCGACAGTAGGATGGCCTTGGAAAGTCCAAGACATGAGAAGGGGAAGTCGGTGCCGGTAATGGTGGCAGTATGAAAGGGTAGCATGTTCGTTCCACTGAAGGTTGAGCGTTGTCTGTGTACAGACAGTTTGGTAGCGGACTAGTGGCACCTATCGTTGTCACACGAGCTCCAAGCATAGATCGCGCGAGCCTCATCGTTCATACCTCTTGAAGAAATCAGTTGAGATGCAGCCCGAGTCTCTTTGGGCCCTATTCTTGGGTCTGGCGTTGGCCACGAGTGTCGGGGCCAAAGGACTTGACCAGAATGTTCACGACATCAAACAAGTGGGCAGCCGTCAAGCCCAGGACATTGTGAGTGAAGAAGTAGAGGCTCAAACGAGTTCGCGACTAACAGCGCTATTTCAGGTGACCTGGGATGATCACAGTCTTTTTATTAATGGCGAGAGGCTGATGGTGTTCAGCGGCGAATTTCACCCATTTCGGTTCGTCTTTCACTCATTTTTTGAATGACAATAGACCTAACGTATCAAGACTGCCCGTCCAGTCCCTCTGGCTCGATATCCTGCAGAAAATCAAGGCGTCCGGCTACAATTGCGTCTCCATCTACATCAACTGGCATCTCATCGAGGCTGAGCGAGGTCAAGTTCGGATGGATGGCATATTTGATCTCAACCCGTTCTTTGAGGCTGCGAAAAAGGCAGGCCTATATGTGCTACCTCGGCCAGGGCCGTATATCAACGCCGAGGTCGCCGGCGGCGGATTTCCAGGATGGCTGACAAGAACACCGGGGGCCCTCCGCACATATAACGAGGCCTTCTTTAACGCCACTGACCTGTAAGTCTGGAGATTGTTGGTTCTATAAGCAAGGCTGACGTTCTAGATACACCCACGAAATTGGAACGGTCATCGCCGCCCATCAAATTACCAACGGCGGTCCGGTCATCCTTTTCCAGCCTGAGAATGAATACCAGAACACGATTGATCAGGAACTCTACCCAATGCCTGATTATGACTACTGGGAACGCGTCCAAAATCAGTACCGTGATGCCGGCGTCATTGTGCCGTACGTCAATAACGAAGCGCACATGAACGGCTATATTACCGCCCACACGCCCGCTAGCGTAGATATTTATGGCCACGATTCTTATCCCCTCGGCTTCGACTGCGAGAACCCGACTGTCTGGCCAGAAGACGGTCTTCCGACAGACTGGCTGGCGATCAATAATGCCATCGCCCCGGATACACCTTACACAATCCCCGAGGTAATTCATTCAGGGTCTGTTATGATGCGAAAGACTAATAATCGCAGTACCAAGGTGGAGGCTTCCAGCACTGGGGCGACGCTGGCTTTGAGAACTGCGCCCTCCTTCTTAACATGGAGTTTGAGCGCGTCCTCTACAAGAACAATTACGCCGTCGGTGCCACAATCTTCAATATATACATGACATATGGCGGCACGAATTGGGGTAACTTGGGCCACGCTGAAGGCTTCACGTCATACGACTACGGCGCGCAAATCACCGAAGAACGTCTGCTCTGGCGAGAGAAATACAGCGAGGTCAAGCTGCAGGCCAACTTCTTCCATGTGTCGCCCGCATTTTTGGCAGCAGAGAGGTTCAACTCGTCTCTAGATTACACAGATAATCCCGGTGTCACTGTTACGCCAGCCAGGACGAACACCACAAAGTTTTATATTTCACGACACACGCAGTATGATACCGTCGACAGGGTACCTTACAAACTAAAGATTGAGACAACGGGCCATGGGGGCCTTGTGATTCCACAGCTTGGAGATAGCCTGTATCTGACGAGGCGCGATTCCAAGATCCACGTTAGCGACTATCCAGTTGGCGAACATACCTTGGTCTACTCGTCTGCTGAGGTGTTCACATGGAAGAAGTACGATGATAAGACGGTGCTTGTATTATATGGCGGGCCTGATGAGCATCACGAAATCGCCATTGAGGGCGCAGGCAGCGCTGACAGTGAGGTGCTTGAGGGCTCAGGTGTCAAGATTGAAGATGGAGATGGCTACACGATTGTGGCTTGGGACGTGACAACTCACCGCAAACTCGTGCGCGTCCATCAAGACCTCTACATCTATCTCGTGGTTCGCAACGAAGCCTACAACTTCTGGGTTCCCCCGACAGGGTCTGGTGGCCACTATGGCACTTCGGACGTCATCCTCAAGGCAGGCTACCTTGTTCGCACAGCCAACGTTGACGCGTCGACCCTTGCACTCGTCGGCGACGTCAACGGTACGACTCCGATCGAGATTGTCGGCGGTGCTCCCGCCGACCTGAAGACCCTGACCTGGAATGGCCAAGAACTGTCCTTTGAACAGTCTTCGCATGGCGTGATCACGGCCACGGTAGACTTCTCTCCGCCTGAGATCAAGCTCCCATGCTTCAGCCAGCTCAAATGGAAGACGATCGACTCGCTTCCTGAGATTCAGTCTTCATACGACGACTCTCTCTGGACAGGCGCCGACCTCACAGCCTCCCCGAACGACAAATTCCCCATCAAGACACCCGTCTCGCTCTATGCGGGCGACTATGGCTTCCACACCGGCTCCGTCATCTACCGCGGCTACTTCACCGCCAAAACCGCCGAGCCTACCCTCAACATCACCGTCCAAGGCGGCCACGCCTTCGGCGCTTCCATCTGGCTCGACGACCAGCACCTCGGCTCCTGGCCCGGCTCCCCCTCCGCCCCAAGCGGCACCCTCACCTTGGCCCTGCCCTCCCTGAAGCCCGACACGTCGCACGTGCTGACCGTGCTCATCGACCTCATGGGCCTCAACGGCAACTACGTCCTCGGCGAAGACAACCTCAAGACGCCGCGCGGCATTCTCGCTTACTCCCTCTCAGGCCACGAGCCCGACGCCGTCAAGTGGAAGCTGACGGGTAACCTCGGCGGCGAGCGCTACGCTGACAAGAAGCGCGGCCCGCTGAACGAAGGCGCCCTATTCGCCGAGCGACAGGGCTACCATCAGCCCTCGCCGCCTTCGTCGTCCTGGGCGGCCGGCGGGCCGACGTCTGGGCGCACGGCGCCGGGCGTGTCGTTTTACACGGCCGAGTTTGCGCTCGACCTGCCGCGCGGGTATGATGTGCCGCTCGCTGTTCGGTTCGGCATGAGCGGGGAGGGAAAGGGGGCGTACCGGGTGCAGCTTTTCGTCAACGGGTTCCAGTTTGGCAAGTTTGTGCCACATATTGGGCCGCAGGCTAGGTTCCCTGTACCGGAGGGAATTCTCGACTATCACGGGACGAATACGGTGGGTATTACGCTTTGGGCGATGGAGGAGGGCGGCGCGAGGGTGGAGGGTATGGCGTGGGATGTGGGCATGGTCACGGCGAGTGGGTTTGGAGACGTCGAGCTGACGGAAGCGCCGGTTTGGGAGGAAAGGGAGGGTGCATATTAGGCCCACGACAGGTTCTATTACGTTTTGAAGTTTGCTGGTATCCTGAGTTTGGGATTTCATGGCGGGAGATATCTAGTGGTATCCGTCATCGTATTCGTCTTCTTCTTCGTCTTCTTCTTCGCCATCGTCTGCCATTCCTAGCACCAGATCATCCGAATCTCTGTCCGAGTCGTCCTCGTCCGTGCCTCTGGTGTAGTCATTTTCCTCTTCTTCTGATCCGGAGCCTTCTTCCGAATCATCAATGGGGTTCGCCTCTCGGTGTAATCGCAGGCGTTCTGCGAGTGAAAGTGTTTTTGGTGGCTCATCTTCATCCTCGTCATCAGACTCCTCCTCTTCCGAATCTGACAGAACCACAGGCGCCCTCGTGCTGGAACCGCGTCCGCGAATCTTCTGAGCAACCTCCTCAATTTCAGACTCTTCCTCCTCCTCCTCCTCGTCATCGATGACGACTGGTCGTGCTCGTTTTGCGGGCCTGCTTTGTACTGCAGACTCTTCCTCGTCTTCATCCTCAGATAGAATGACGCGTGATCGCTTCTTACTCCGCGATGGCTCTGGCGCCGCGATCTCCATGACTGACTCGTCACCAGCTACATCCTCGTCGCTGTCGTCCTCGATGATCTGGCGACCCCTTATCCGCTTAGTTGGTGATCTCGGCGGCGACGCTGCCTCCTCTTCCTCTGAGATGTCTGCTTCGTCCTCTTCTGAGGAGTCATGAATAGTGTATACGCTATGATCGAGCGTCTGGATCTCACCTTCCACCGGCGAGAACCCAGCAGAAGACCCAGTCCAACCTTGAGCCAGCTCTATCGCCAGCGTGTCGTCCTCGATTCCAGAGCCCTCGTCGTCATCCGTCTCGGGTTCTGGGACTGTAGCGTCGTCGATACCGTCGCTATCGTAGTTGTCCAGAAACGAGTCGGGCTCTGCCACATCGTCGTCCCCCATGAATCGACCTAGGAGCTCCTCATCCCACGTACCGTCGGGCAATCGAGCTTGGCGCAGCACATTGAGCAGAGCGTCGTGGCTGTTGCCGGAGAACAGCCTCATAGGGCAGAGCATGATTGCACCGAGCCTGTCCGTTTCCTTGAGCGTGGCCAACCTGGCTTCTTCGCTCAGTTCATCGAACTCGTCTTCGTCGAAATGCACGAGACTCTCTCTCAGGGGCCCAAGGCCAGTGTAAGCAGTCACGGGGGAACAGTCACCTTCCTCGTCGCACTCGGCGATGGGGTCATGCCACACATAAATCATCTCGAAATCCTCGCCGAGACCTGGCTCGATTTCCTCCGTATCTGCATGGCAAGAAACAGCGTGGTCGGAGAAACACCATTTCAAGTCTGACACGTGAATTTGATGGGCATCGACGTCGAAGCAGGGGTACACGGCCTTCAAGTTGCGCATGCTCAGAAAGTACTGATAGGGGACGAGGTCCACGTCGCTCCCTCTGTTAAGCGGCAGTTGCACGCCGAGATGATTGATCCTGTCTGAGAAGCCGGGGATTTCAAAGGCGTCGGGACCGTCCGCATGGCTAGAGGGTGCTGGGTGCTCCAGGCCGTTGTCGATGTCGCTGGCCGAGATCATGATGATATCGCTATCCCGGTTAAAGTGAAACGTGGCGGGCTTTGCTTCTTCGGTTGAGAAGTCGAGGGCATGTGGATACCTGCCGAGGTACAGGTTGCGGGTTTCGTGGTAGACGGAGAGCATGGCCCGCGAGGCGGTCGTCCTTGCGAGCAACGAGCTGCCGGCAAAAGCTTTCCACTTTCCGTGCATGTTTCTGTGAATAGAAAACTCCAGAACGCGGTGAGATACGTTCAGATCATCGCAAAAATGGTGCCAGATGAGCGCACGCAGCTCAATAGGTAGCCGCATGAACTGAGGGAAGGAGCGGGGTCCAGCGACAGCGTGTCCCCAAAAGGGCTTCGCTCGTGCTCCGGAGTTTCCATAGGGATCAGAATCGTCCGAATCGTCCGAATCGTCAGAGCCGTCGCCATCTTCGCTTTCGCTGGCGCTGTCGTCGAGGGCTTCCGTGTCGAAGAAGTCACCGTGACGGGCCTTTCTTCGGGGCGCTTGCGAGCCATCGGAGCTGTCAGATTCTTCAGCGTCTGAGCCTGACGACTCAGAGTCTTCGACACCAACGATCCTGACCTCCTGTTCGATGACTGATGAGTTGTCCTCCGAGGCGGAGTCTTGAGGCTCCTCTGGCCGAAGTCTTGCCATGGTGGTGCCAACGATGGCAGGCGTCTGGAGGTCTAACAACGGTCTCCTCGAATATGGCTGCTCAACAAGGAGGTTCTAGGACATTATTAAAGACTAAATGGATGGGAGGTGGATTAAATGAGAGTTGGTAGATGAAATGATCAGTCGAGGGTTTGATGGATGAGGTCGACGACAGGGAGCCAGAGCAGGAAACGGGCTGAGGCGCCTTAGGTCAGCAAATTCACCCAAGGGCGAGACGCGTCAGGATTCAAGCGTCAGACGCCAAGTCACATGATCATGACTCAGCATTTGGGCCAGCGATACGGCGCTCCTGTGTCGCCATTTCCAACCTTGCCTGATCCCTTCTGAACGCCAACAGTACATCACCAGGTCAACATCAGATTGCGATTCTCCTGAGTCTAGTCCCGCAATCTTGCCCTCGATGGCCGTTTCTTTACCCGTAGACTGTAATTTTGGGCAAATGACCCATCATACGCCCGCCTGCGTACGACTGTATATGCTGAGACGTCTGACAAGGCTCTGCAGCATCCCGTCCACCTCACCAAGCCCTCGCCTCGATCACGCTAATCTTGCCATACGCAATGCTACATGCACCCTGCCGTACGTATGATACTGCCATCCCGGAGGCAACCAGGCTCCGAAGATGCTTCCTACGAACGAGACAAGCACCTCTGTTGGCACCCTCTCGCATCTGTTTCCTCCAACGTCTTCACGTGTCCAAGGAACGTATCCTCTCGCCTCGCCACGAGCCACACATCACAGGCGAATATGTGCTACTCTCCGTGCTAAAAGTCATGCTCCAAGACATCAGGGCCCTCTTGACCCTCCCCAAGAGCTGAGCATTGACCATAGACTTCGTGATGGAGCACGCCGGTGCGGGCGATGACGCCATTGACCGCCTCGAGGTTCCTCGCCCATCGACTGGGACATTCACGATGAGCCAAGAGAAACTCATTACAGCTCTCGGCCGCCTCGCCCTCAGTTTGGTTGGGAGTATTGAGAGTATTGAGGGCCAGAATCTTGGGGCGGTATAGGATGCGGAACGTTAAGGGCACGACATCAGCATAAAAGTCCAGCGTGGAGAGCAGACCCCACGCCGGCGTGACTGACGTACATGGCGTCCATGTGTGGTCGGGCTCACTGGAGTCTAGATAGTCCTGAGCTCATTATTATCTGTCTCGAGGTGCGCGACAGACCAGCGGCGTGCGGTCAACGTCGTCGTCGTCGATTGGCGCTCTGTCGGCACTGCCGTCAAGGGGTTCGCCGGGGAGTTGCTGGGTGTGGAAACGGCGGGCCGCTGTATTCTGTCACGCAGCTCGCATCGCAAGGTGAAAATCGTTGCCACGGGTTCGTATAATGTTGTCGCGTTCGTCAGCGGGAGATCGTCAAGGTAAGGAAGCGACTTTCCGTGAGAATTCATCTACATCACAAATTTCACAGGCAGTCACAAGAAGAAAGTGGAAATAGTCGAAAAAATCATGGATACAAATCGCTATGGATCAACTCTCTATCCCAGACCACTAGTCCCTTTACTCGGCAGCATTGCTAGCGCACGTCCAAGGCTTCGTGCCCTTCTCCGTGGCGATGGCCTCGATGGAAGCCCACAGGCCGAGCACGCAGATGAGGAAGCCAGTCAGGAAGAGCACGACGTTGGCGACGAAGCGGCACGTCTGCGCCTTGCTGGAGAAGTAGTTTCCCTTGTGCATCCACAGCCAGAAGATGCCGGGGAGGCCGTAGGAGAACCAGCTGGCGAAGAGGGCAGCGATGAGGCCGAGCAGGCTGTTGAAGACGGGAATGGACTCGGCGATGACGGTGGCGAGGACCCAGATGCCGAAGGTGACGGCGACCCAGGCGAGGTTGGAGAGCTTGGTGCGGCGGATCATGTGCTTGGTATCGCGGAACATGCGGGAGAAGATGTACTTGGCGGCAACGTGGCCGTAGATGACGCCGGCGATGACAATGGTGGGGATGGCGACGCCCCAGATGGCCTTGCGCATTGTGGGAGAGTGCGCGGCGCTGAGGGCCGGCGACGGGACGTCCTGGCCGACGTAGACGTAGATGACAATGGCGGCGAGGAGGTAGAGGGTCGTGTCGCAGATCTGGAGCAGGGCAAGCGCCTTGGGCCAGTCGTCGGGGTTCTTGAACTCGCCAATGACGCTGAAGAAGCACGAGTGGCTCGAGAAGGCCACGGCAATGTTGGTGACGGCGAGGAATGCGCCGGTGAAGCCGAGGTGGCGGGCGACTTCGATCGAGCCTGAGCCGATGGGCTTCTCGGCGGCGACGTCGCCGAGCGTCATGAGCATGGCGACGGTGATGGAGAGGCACGATGTCATGGACATGTACGATGTCCACTTGAGGGTGCGCGGCAGGTTAAGGACCCAGAAGACGGCGAGACCGACGACGGCCCAGACGATGGTGCAGGTCGAGCTGTTGGTCAGCGTGTTGAGGCAGATGGTCCAGGTCAGCAGGTGGGAGCCCATGACGAAGACCTGGAAGATGACCTGCGCCCAACCGAAGATCTCCTGGAAGAGGCGGCCCATGCCGATGGGCTTGCCCATGACCTCGACGGCGTCGCCAAAGTTCTGCACAAAGGGATAGGCGCGGCGGAATTCGGCGAGCACGACGCCCGAGTATGTCGACAGCGCGCTCATGACGAGGATAAGCACAATGGCGGGCACGAGACCGACGGTGGCCAGCACCGAAGGCAGGGAGAGAATGCCGAGGGAGACCGTCTCAGCAATGAGAACGATACCTCCTTGCCTGAGAAATTGTCAGCTGCCCGAAACACTTCTGACGACTGATTGACCAAAAAAGAGAACATACCACCAGTTGAGAGTCTTGTAGTTGATGAGTTCACCCTCCTCGCTTGAGAGCATGCCGCCGTCGTCGTTGTTGGCGGCGGGCGCCTCGTACGTGGGCACGGCTTCGCCATAGCCCTCGTTCTTGGTGTTGGGACCACCCGACACGTCAGCGTCGGGGGCATTCGTCCAGTCGGCAGAGTTGCCCATGTTGTGTGCGATAGGATGATATGGAGAGAGATTGATGTTGAGGTCTGTCAAGGAGTGGCAGGCAGACCAATGTGTCCTTCACCTGTTGTCGCGACACTGACTTGCAAAGACAGCACCTGAATTGTCTAGACTCTAGAGCAGCAGTCTGAGTCAGAAAAGAGGAAAACCAGAGAACCACTGCAAAACCGTGCACATTCCTGACAGCTCGACCGGGTGCAGCTTCAAGATATATCCCACATGGCCATTCCGCGATCGGCTCCTTCGCATTGACTAATACCACGAGGCCAACAGTTACAACAGGTCCAGCAAGGAGGCGATGCGTCAATGATGGGTCCCGCGCGAGGGCGAAATTCGGCCGACAGCTGCGGCATGGAGCCGGGCCCAGAAATGGACGGCCTGTGACTCGTCCAGAACCTGGCGGCGCCGACTCATTGTCCTCTGGCGCTCTGGCGTTAGGGTGCTCCAGGCGCCCATCGGGCCCCCCGGACGTGAGCCTCGGTGCGGAAGAAGGCCGGCCTCTCGCTTTTCTGGCCGGGCTAGGCGTTGAAGGGGCTAGGGCCTCCCCGGCTATTACGAGACATCACAGGCAGATTGTGACGGCTTGCCACAGGTTGCTGCGCGCGCAGGCAGTCGGCTCAAATGGAATGAAGCTAGGATTTGACTTTTTCTCGTCGTCAGCCGTGAGACATTCCGATCCTGCAAGCCACACGCACCTACAGTGCGCCCCCTCTCCAAATTTGTTCTTCTTTGTATGCAGAGAAGCACACGAGACATTCCATGGAACGCACGTTAAGCTTTTCGAAGGCCCGCCGCGGGTTCCGTAAAAAATCTGCCGTTGGGTAAGCCTTACGTATTGGTCCGCCTCCAAGACGCCCTCTCGACAGAGGATCGGAGCGGGACTAGATGAAGAAATGGACCCGGTATGGAGCAAAGAAATGGACCTTTGACTAATAACTGTCAATCCATTAGGCACTCGACTGCGCTCGAGGAGGGCCGCAAGAGCCTCACGGAGCACCCAAACCCGGACCGTGACCGCGACCCCCCCGGTTCCAGCCAAGCCCGCAATTCTCTGTGTGACTCGGCCCACCGATCGAGCGCCGTCGCATGAAGCCGTCATCCTTTGTGCCCCTCGCCATGACAAACGAAATGCCAGATGGGTGCTGCTGGCCCCTATTTCCCCGTGGGGAGAGGCACGCCTTTTGCCTTTTACATGATAACTATGACACGATTCCTGGGGGAAAATGGCAGAGAGCAGACAATATTGAAACTCTGTTTATGTAAAGCGTCGTCACGAACGCTCCCTGCGACTGAGGGGAAGAAGCCATGTCACACGCCTTTACAGGTATCCTGGTGCATAATGGGGAGAGAGGTGCGGCGAACTTCCCGGGTCGGACCGCGCGCCCTGTTTCTCTTTTCCCGTTCTGGGCGGCCGTGCTTCGGTCTTCGGATTCTGCTGGCTGGCCAGAAATTTCGAGGAAAACAAATACGAAGAAAAAAAACGTGGTGGATGATCCGATCCCGGAGGACGCTACCCGGCACTAAGGCATCGGGAAGCGGGGGAGCGGAAATGCGAGAAAGACTCGATTCAGCAAAAGCTCGGGTTTGAGTTTTTCCCACCCCTCGCTTTTCAATTTCGACTTGCTTGTAGCACTATTCATCGTGTACTCTTGCCCAAAGCCGATGCGATTCGTTGGAGAGACCCATCTGCCATGAGGTCCAGCTTGTCATGCGATGTCTGTCGGTAAGTGGATCTGGGGAAAGGGAGAGAGCCGAGACTTTGAGCCGTCTCTACCCCATATTGCCTTATTCTGCCTCGGGCCATTATGACATGCGTCCATCTACCCCGTATTCTTCCCCTCGAAGGTGGACTGATCTCCCTCGGCTTTACCCCGTGTTTCGATGGCGTGACCGATCTGATGCTAATCTGGGCTTACCCGTCGGTAGGCGGAACAAAGTCAAGTGCGTCAACGAGGGGCATCCGCCGTGTCGCAAGTGCGAGAAGGCGGGGAACCTCGAGTGTAGGCTCTCGAGACCAGACAAGCCTGGTGCCAGGACGCCGAAGAGGGTGAGACTTGCTGCTGGAGGCTCTCGAGATGACACACCAGGAGATGCTGTCCTCGAGGCTCGTGAGACGGGCCCAAATTCTTCAGGTTCGGTAGTCACCGCAAGTATCAGAAGTTCCAGCCAGCGTCATGTTCGCGGACATGGACATCCTCCCGGTCAGTCTTACGAGGCCCCGAGCCTCGGAAGCATCACAGCACATCTTGCTGCCATACCGAACAGCATCATTCTCAAGACGCTCAACATCTTCAGCTGCAAGTATCCCGAGCTCGCAGTCCTTCATCCTACCGTCTTCATGCGCGATCTGGTCGATCCGAGGTCCCAGAAAGAGAGTCAAGTCCTCCTAGCCGCCGCCCTTGCCGTCACAAGAGACCAGTTGCGTGACCATGAAGACCGCATCTTGCTGTCGCGCGATGCCTATGCCTCCTATGCGAAAGAGCATCTCTCCGAATTCATCTTGCAGCCGCCAAAGGTGCAAGTCGTCCAGACGCTTCTGATCATCACGCTTCACGAATGGGGCTCACGCGACTTTCACCGGGCATGGATCTACTGTGGTAAGTCCTTGTTCTCCTTTCCGCCCCATCAGGCACTGCTTCACGCAACAAAAAAGCTGACGCACGCCAGGCATCGCCATCCGCATCATGCAGGCCCTACATTCGGCCCGCGTGGCCCCCTACCCCCTTGATATACCTTCACCCGCACCCAATGACCCCTTGACCCTTGCCGTCGAGTCCCGTACCTACTGGGCTTGCTTCATCATGGACTGCACCGTCAATGCGGGCACCTACAACCCTCGCATGCTTCCCCGCACCGAGATGCGCAAGCTCCGCGTCGGTCGTCCCCTGTCTGCCGTCGAGTTCGCCTTTGGTCCGGCCGCACCACCCGCTGCAGCCGAGCCCAGCGTCTCCGGCCCGCTCGACATCACGCAGAGCTTCGAGATCATGGTCGGCGGCTTCGACGTATGGGCTCAAGTCATGGCCTTTGTTTTCAACGACGGCCGTAGGGCCGAGGGCATGTGTCGCGCCGAGAACTGTCCATGGGTCGAGGGCACCGTCTGGGCTGAGCTGAGGAGGAGCCTGGAGGAGTGGAGGGCCGGTCAGCATCGGAGGCTGCTGTATCCTGAGAACAGCGCGGCTGTGCACATTTCTCTGGGATATGGCGAATCGTTCACGTACTTGAACCTTCTCTACTATGTGAGGTATGTGTACATGGCTGCGAGGCCTCCTTGGCTCTGAGAAATGCGCAGAAACTGACAATGCAGCACTCTCATGCTTCACCGAGAATACTTTCCCCTGTTGCCGGAGCAAGACCAGATCCCCCGGGGCCCGGTAGATCCGTGTCTCCAGGCTGAAGCGCCCGCGGGATGGTGGGACGAGTCGGCCCGTGAGTTTTTCGGTGCTGCCGAAAAGATCGCGCGGCTGCTGCATGAGACTGCCGAGTGCGGTGGCCTACTCATGACACCCTTTGTCGGCTTTTGCGCCTTCACAGCGTGTTGCATGAATCTTTACGTCTCCTTCTTTCCTCGGATGAACCTGGGGAGAAGCCCCGATGCCGCAAAGCTCATGAACTGGACTCTTGACTATCTGAAGGAGTTTCAGTCGGTTTGGAAGCTGGGTTCTGGATGGGTGAGCTTCATTTTCTTGTACTCAATCTATCTGGTTGAAACCTGACATCGACCAGATCAAAACGATACAAAACACGTCCCTTCTCTACGAGCGTGCGGCAGCAAATCGTTCCCGTTACCGAGGCAAGTCGCGGAGCGACTTCAACCATCTCCACCAGTCCCTCCATGAATTCCGCAACGTCGACCGTTCAGACCAGCATTTGCAGGAGATCAACAGCGCCGAGACGCCGACGGAGCCCTTGCCAACGCCGACCAATCCACCAACGACGTCGACTACTGCCGGGGACGAGCAGCCACCCGCCGATGCGAGCGCGCTGCTGGGACAGATGTTGGCAGAGGCGAGTAGCGGTAGCGACGAGCAAGTCGTCTGGCCGAACTGGTGGTCTATGCTAGAGGACGTAGACATGACTGGCTCTTTTGGCGGAGTCATGAACGCCTGAGCTGTCGTGTGCATGATTCTCATTCTATTTTCGGTTGTCTAAGGTCTATCTCATGAATCATAATCATCAGCGCATCATGCAGACTTTTCACACCTTCGTGAAGACGGTCTTGTTCTGCATCGACCGAACCGCGAGGATGAAGAACATGCCCATCAGAGACATGGCGCCGCCATAGTACGCTGCTGGCCGATACGCCTCGACGCTGTCGCCCCGTCCTGCCAACGAGTAGAGACCGGAACCAATGGGTGAACCCTGAATTCAATCATTAGCAGAGCTCAGAAACAACCATACCCCACAGAGCCGACAGGAGGGTCACCTACAAAGAAGAAACCGAAGAACCACGTCGTCCAAATCAACGGGATTGTCCCCAACACATTCGTGGCTCCGAATGCAGACCCTAGCACCACTGGTACCAGACTGAAGAACGCGCCGCATCCAATGCCGTTCAAGACGATGAAAGTCATGAGCACTGCCATTGATGACGCAAATGGCCACACAACGAGCATGCTTAGGCCCGTGAGAAGCAGGCACAGCACTAGGCTGTTCATTGGACCGAGGAGACAGTCCGATAGGTGCCCGGCGCCGACGCGGCCGATCGTTGACGCGACGTTCCAAACGGCGAGGCCAAGAACGGCAGCATGCTCCCAAGACGTCACAGTGCGAGCGAAAATCGGAATGAAGTAAGGTGGGATAAAGAGGGGGAAGGTTGCGCAGGCGGTGCCGAGGAGAAGGATTAGGAACTTGGTATCTCGGAAACGGAACCTATCATTGTCAAACTCAAGCACAGGACCATGCTCGTTTACACATACCATTGCAGTTGGAGATGCGAGTTGTCCGAGCCAGGGGGTGGCCGGATCAAGAATGCTGATGGGATGCAGACTGCCCAGAGGAGGAACCCAAGGATGCGAAAGGTCCAGGCGACGTCCACATGCTTGACCAGAACAGTCGTGACCACACTCATGACTGCTGATCCGACGCTGCCGCCGCCAAGAACGATGCCCATGGAGAGGCCTCGGTGTTTCTTGAACCAACGAACAGGAGCGGTTGAGACGGCCTTGGCTGTCAGCTTGGTCACGGTCAAGTATTGTTTGCAACCAACTCACAAAGATGGATAGTCCGCCGCCCATGCCAAACATGACGCCGTGAACAATGAACAGCGCCTCAACACGGTGAGGCAACCAACTTGCCAGAAACTCTCCGAGCCCCATCATCATTGCTCCGGTCAAAGCCGTGATTCGATACCCGAACTTTCGTACCATGAGTCCGGCCGGTATACTAACTGACACCATGAAAGACGATGCCAGGGAGCCGATGAACATCAGCGTCGTAAGTGATGTCGAGCTGGTCTCCAGCAGTCTAACTTGCATGACGCCCCAAGAATAGAGAACACCCAGATATACAAATAACGAGCAAGCGGCTGCGGTGACCACGACCCAAGCCTGCTTCCCGTCGAAATCATCGAATTCAGGCTTTTCGAGGTTATAATCATTATCTGATTGGCTAGCATCGTTGCCATTTTCGGATTCGGCAGACGACATGGCCGGGAAGCTTGTGAAAAGGGCGTTTTGCTTCATGATGATAATTGAGCTGCGCAACAAAAAAAATGAGCGGAGAACAAAGTAAGACGAAGTATTTACCTACGTGGAAGAAAGTGCACTATGAGATATACATGTTGATAATGTTAGATCTCGCTCATACCGTGAGCCGTGAGAACGGCATTCGGATTTGAGGCTCTGCACGCAAAGCCGATCCAGGGTCGGCTATCGGAAGTTTAAGGTCCACCACAACAATCAACAGCCCGAAAAGGTCACCGGGAAAGGCGTGCAATCCGAAAGCCGTGCCCGAACCTAAGCCGAGCCAGAAAGTCGGACATATCGGCTTTGCGTGACTCACTCGCGAATCTAGCACAACGGACGTTGCGAGACCTATGACTTATAGAGAGGATGTTGCCATCCTGGATGTGACATGAGAGCACTCACCTCAATTTGATTCATCGTATCTTGCACACCGAACAACTCGAAAATACCATCCTCGATCCCTTTCATTGACACAGAAATCACCGTTGCCGCATCACCATGGCTCCATCAAGAGATGACGCCGTTGCGACTGAGCCTTGTCCGCTCCCTTGCAACTCATCACCGCATGCAACCTCCAAACTCTCTAGGGATGGCCACCTGCTTCATCGGTCTCTCGTTCACACGCCAGCCATGGTTGAGTCTGCCAAGGGTCTGAACCTATTCCTGTCCAACGGCCAAACAGTAATTGATGCTTGCGGCGGCGCAGCCGTCGCCCTCATCGGTCACGGCAATGAAGAAGTTCAAGCCGCCATGCTCGAGCAAGCAAGCAAAGTTAGTTACGTCCACACACAAGCCTACACTACACCAGCGGCCGAGGGGCTCGCCCACATACTTCTCAACGGCAACCCGCACGGTCTGGAGAAAGCGCTTTTTGTCGGCAGCGGCAGCGAGGCTGTCGAGTCAGCCCTCAAGCTCGCTCGGCAATATTTCTACGAAAAGGGCGAGACAAAAAGGGTTCATTTTGTCTCCAGACAGCAGAGTTATCACGGAAACACACTTGGCGCCATGTCCATCTCGTCCAACCTCGCGCGCAAAGTGCCATACGAGGGGTTCGCCTATCCCCACGTATCGAGTGTATCACCACCATACGCGTATCGCTACATGCGAGAGGAAGAGAGTGAGGCCCAGTTCACAGCAAGGCTACTTCGGGAGTTGGAGGATGAGTTCCTTCGTGTCGGTCCTGAAAAGGTTGTCGCTTTCGTTGCAGAGACCATAATGGGCGCCACCTCTGGTTGTGTCACCCCACCAACAGGTTACTTCAAGGGTGTGCGCTCTCTGTGCGACAAGTACGGCATCCTCCTGATCCTGGACGAGATCATGTGCGGTGTTGGTCGTACGGGGACCTTCTTCGCGTTCGAGCAAGAAGGCATTGTTCCAGATATTGTTACTGTCGCAAAAGGTCTCGGAGGTGGATACGCAGCCATCGCAGGCGTCTTGGTCCACAGCAAAGTCGTGGATGTGCTGAGGAGCGGCACCAACGCTTTCAACAATGGACACACATACCAAGCGCATCCCATCTCATGCGCGACAGCATTGGCAGTGCAGAAGATTGTGCAGCGTGACAATCTGGTTGACCAATGTGCCAAGATGGGTCGAGTGCTAGAAGACCTGTTGCGCTCCGAGTTGAGAGATTGTCGGAGTGTCGGCAACATTCGTGGGCGGGGTCTGTTCTGGGCAGTTGAGTTTGTCCAAGATTGGGCCTCGAAAGAGACCTTTGATCCTAAAATGGGATTCGGTGCCCGGGTACAGCAGGTTGCCTACCAAGCCGGAGTGGCTCTCTACCCTGGTGGCGGTACCGTGGATGGAACAAAGGGGGACCATATTTTGATCGCACCTCCTTTCATTGTGACAGAGCAGCAGCTGCGTCACATTTGCCAGGTCCTTCGGGCTGCCGTAGAGGCCGTCGAGGACGAAGCCTTGTGAAAAAAGACAGTCTTATAGAATTGAATGATGAATGACAGCATAATAGACCTATCATTGGTATAGTGCACCAGACGTTTCCCTCCTGTTCAAATTTTCAGATATGAGATACGGCATGGTTTACGTTGAGTAAAGAATGTTGTTCCTGCTGGGCGACGCAGAGCTGAATGGGTGTTCATTCTGGTGAACGCAAAACAACGCCTACAGCAACTGTCATGCCCGAAATCTATTTCTCTTCCCATGAAGCTATTCTCTTCCCATGAAGCTAATCCCCCTTCAGGATTGAACCTGAAAAATAATCACGTTGGCTTTGAAATCGTGTTTCAGTCTTGAAGAACCTCTTGCTCTGGCGTTTCAGTGCGTGTTGTTATTATTACAAGCCCCTTACAATACCCAACTGCACATTGTGCGAAACATTCTACGCCAGTCCGTGAGATTTACAGGTTACAAGGCCCCCAGTACAAGACATGCCGCATGAACAGGTACTTTGCAAGAAATCTACTGGCCTGGGACAAGCGCCCATAATGTATAAATACCGTGACAAGGACCATCAAGTAAATTCTAAATCATCAGCAACGAAAACAAATGAGCAGCAACACGTCCAAGAACGCAAAAATGAACCAAGAGATTGAGCAGATTCCCAACTCGCCCAAGATGTCTGGAACATCAGGGCCGCCCTCCCCAGCGCTGATTACAGGGGTTGAAGCACTTGCTCTGCTGGGTCTGCACCCTGGTTTTGGCGAAAATCTCCACACGGACCTCGATATCGAGAAAGATCTCAAGGCCGGTGACCGCGCCAAAGCACTCATGGACCTCAGTGAGATGGTTTGGGACATCATTCAAAAGGTTGGTCAAGCGCAGATGAAACACAACGATGAGATATTCGAGCTGCTCACGACCCGTGATCCTCCTTTTTGGTTTGAAGGCGACCAAGAAGGGATGATAATGGAAATTGCGCGGTGCTCTGTCCTCGGAAATTCGCCCCTCCATCTTCTCAAGGCATTCACCAATGATGGTGGCACCGGCAACGGTGAAGATGAACTGCCGAGTTTGATCGAGCTCCAATTTAGGAGCCTGAGCGACATTGTCGTCCTTAACCACTGGTGGACCGATATGCTAACCGAGTGGAACAGGATCTTCGAGCACTATTTTCCCAAGGCAACTGACCAAATCGACCTCGACTTCGTAGGGCCCGGCAAGTTCAATGACCGATGGTTCTACTTCATCCGAGGTACCCAACTCATGGTAAACGAATTCCGTCACATGGCAGAAATACCTCGTGACGAGCTGACTGAGCTGGAAAATATGCTCGAAGGCGACCAACCCTGGAAGCGTGACTGTGAGAGCGGCCATGCTGCTGAACTAGCGGGGACTCCTCGGTCTGAATAGGCGGCTGGACCGTCGACGAGTCTTTCAGGCCATAATGCTTGGAGCGACGAGCCTGAGGTCGGGCGGGAACCGATCTACAACCCAGCTGCGATCAGCTTGTGGACCCTTGGTGCCTTTCTCGAGGCTAAGACTGCCCCTGGACAGGAGGAATAATCATTATTGGCTATGCAAAATCTTTCTTTCTTTTGTCGTCGGCTGCCAGTCATCGCGCCCCCCAGATTGTTAGCATTACGCAGATTAATAACCTCCGAATCTCTTCATCTCGATCCATTAAATTGCTGTGAAATGTGACATGGTGTTGTTTCCGCGGAGACTTGAGTGGGTTCCCACAAGATCGAAATTGTGAGATCCCCATACTGAGAGCTTCTTCCTGCGGGTTTATTCTCAACCAAGAGGACCATTCTTGGTATTCGTGCCCGAACGGAGAGCCTGAATAGGGACAATCACCCGCCACAGTTGTGGCGAGAACCCAAGCGACGGCAGGCTCCGTAGTAACTAAAGTTGAGACTCCGTAGGACCGCTAGATCTCATTTGCGACTAAATGGCAAATGATTGTAGCTCGGACCCATCTCTGGGCACTTGTCCCCGCTTCACACCCGACGGAACGGGTCCAAAGCCCACGTGAAAGTGGCCCTTCGAGATTCATCCACCTTTGCTGCTTGTTTGAAGATTTCTCAGGGGCAAACGGAAAGTGTCGCACCTCATAGACCCGGCTTGTAGGAATATTCGGAACTTTCCATTCGGCATAATACGAAATTCCTCTGGACTGTGCGTATTTTGGCTTCCTCTAGCCTCTGGCAAGCCGTTGGCGTCACCAAAAGTGCGTCGCTCTCTGGGGAGACCAAGCAAGCCTGGTGGTTGTCCCACGTAGAATCTGCCGGACCTTCTGGCTCAATGGCTATGAGGTCCTGTTCCTAGCACCGATTCCTCCAACGTGGAGCAAGGGGGCAAAGTTGGCCTTTCATTGGATACTGAAAGCGAAGACCAGGAGCAGTAAACATCCGCCATACCAGATAGTTGGGACCTAGACCTGGACCCAGATGAACCACGCGAGTCAACGCTATTGTGGGGATGAAAGGGCCGCCACGCGTACAGGGGTCATATGCGCTTTGACTTTGCGCTGGCAAATCTTGTCTTCAGGAGGCTACATAGATTGAGGTGAGGCTTGCTAGGAAGAGTAGCGTCTACGGACGCGAAGCTCTCCGTGCTGGTGGGAACACAGATTCAAGTTCTCACCCAGTTCAGCGCTGTAGCACCGAGCCTGATCAACCGAAGGGTTGAATTTCTGTGGCGCTCACCTCCGGCCGGCAACCAGCCGGCCACCAGTGAGCCGATCATAGCACTATTAGCGCCACAGGAACTAGGGCACATAGGGCCTCTTAGGCATCCAGATCATCGAAAGGAGGATGAGAGGTGTCTCTCAGGTCGGTGCCTGAAGGTCTGCTTACCGAGCGCCCTCGCTTCCCCTCCACCAGGTCCTCCGCAACCCAGTGGGCTGGGTGATCTTAACTGCTTCTAGGATGTCGATGCAATGATTTGGAGGCATCGGCGAAGAAATGTCGACATTGACACTGATCACGTCCCAGACTGATTTCCGGACCGTGCGTTCTGGGCGACCCTAGCGCGATCTACGGCTCGTATGAAGGGGAGAAAAACTTGGCCTGATCTACAAATCCCACCAGGGTCCCCTAGCTGCCTTCTAGGCCGACCACTACCACGATAGTAAGATGCTAGACAGCGAAATGGGCTCAACTAGTTGCGGAAAACAAGCACTTTCTAATTCTTCAGCAAACATCTCCACGTGCTTGGCCGCCTTTCAAGCGTTCTCCGTGTTCCAGTCTCCTGCAATGACCTCAAGTGTGTGCAAGCTCCATTGTTGGGCCGGAGGACCCTTAAACGTTCAGTCTGTGCCCAACGCTCCTTGAACATTCACCTCGGTATTTCACAAGCGTCTGTTCTATGGCGGAAGTCGTTCTACGAGAACGTTTGAGAGCGGACACCCGGAAGTCGGACAGCCCACCGAGCTCCCGCCTCCGAGTGACACGGCCGCTGAGTGGCGGAGGGGGAGGGAGGGCCTTAGATTACTCCTATGCAAGCTGAGTCTGGTGTATCAGAAAACAACAGATGAGAGAACATGGCGGTGGCGCTCCCATCGGAACACAGCCGACCCCGAAACTGCCCACCACCTGGCAGGATGCAGGTTCGTACCTTGGTCTGTAGCTGGATTCTATCTATCCTCCATAGGCCAGGGCCAGACCCATGTAATGACCACAGAGTAATGAAGCCTGTTCAGAGGGCTTGGTTCATCCTAAAGCAAGTTGCAGCGAGTCATCACGAGGCAGGCATTATTTGGCGAGCAGGCGCCGAGAGACTAGAGGCCCAGCCGGCGTCTCAGCTCCAAGCTCTTCACCATGACATAGCATGGATACCCCGTTCTTGGCGCGCTCTGCAACGAAAATCGATCGCCGCACCGCCCCGTTTCCCGTCTAGGTTCAAGGGCCGTTGACCAGCCGCAGCCGATCAAACGTGGTTGTGCACTGACTCGGAACGTCATCCTGCTGGCGCACCTTCAGACGGACGCCAAACATGCCGCGACACCAAACCACACGCACAAGCGTCGCTGTCAAGCCGTGGAGTGGCCACTGCTACAACTGTTCTTGGCAGGCACCGAACACGCTTGTAGGCACTAATACAGATTACGGCCCCTTTTTTTCTCCTCTCGACGACGCCTCCTTATGTATGAGAGGAGACATGAGGGGTTGTCCATTTGGATGAACCACTACATTTAACGCTGCTGTGCGCCTGCGCCTGAGATCACGGACGGTTCCTCTCGCACCTTCGAAGTTAACCGGTTCCAAGGCCGTCGGTTTCTTTGCAGCCGCCACAATGCTGACGCTTCTACCCGACCGCTTTGTCCTCGAGGAGGTGACAGAGTATGACATGATCATTGCCTCGCTGGCCTGGGGCTTTACACTTGGTATCGGCTGGTTGACGACATGGTCGGCCATTCAGCAAACAAGGGCCATCTACAAGCGTCGACGGAGATCCATCTTCAGAAATGCCTACGTTTGGATGATCTGGGGAGAAATCCTGGTTTGCCTTGGCTTTGGTATCATCTGCTTTATGTACCTCTTGGGGCTCATTCCCCCTAGCTTTGCATTCTACTTTTGCATCTGTTAGTTCAGGCCCACTTCCTGCACTCAATTCTTTTATTCAGAACTAACAGCATCACAGTGACCTTATGGGCTTTGCAAGTTCAGTTCTTACTTCAGATTATTATCAACAGATGCGCCATTCTGCTTCACGACAAGACACATGTCTGGCGCCTCAAGTACGGCGTTGCCCTTCTCATCACGGCAATCAATATTTCCGTTTACTGCATCTGGGTCCCGGCAAGGTTACAGATCTCCGACACATACATCCATGTGAACCTTATCTGGGATCGCTGCGAGAAGGTCATCTACCTGCTAGTTGATGCCTGTCTCAATTTCTACTTCATTCGCATCGTGCAACAAAACCTTGTTCAGCTGGGTCTCCGCAAGTACTCGAACTTGGTCAGGTTCAACATGTTCATCATCATCTTCTCTCTGAGCATGGATGTCCTCATCATCGCCATGATGAGCCTGAACAACACCTTTGTGTAAGTTGCTTGAAGCCATCGCGCATTAATACACAAGTTCAGCTACTGACGATGATCTCCCCCACAGGTACATGCAGTTCCACCCCCTGGCCTACATCGTCAAGCTCAAGATCGAGATGTCCATGGCCGACCTTATCGCCAAGATCGCCCGCAAGCAGGATAACAACCCAGCCTCGGATGAAGCCTTCTCGCGCTCTCACGGCACACACGGTACCCGCGGGGCGGACACGACCCTCAAGTCACAACACCCCCCTCCTCTGGACGAGCCAAAGGACGGCAAGAACAGGCCGTGGGCTACTGTCACAACCACAGTTGAAATGCACACAATGAAGAAGCCCGCGCCGGGCGACAAGCCCTTCAGCCACAACGATACAGATACCCTAATCGACCAGTCGCCGACCAGCTCGTACATACAAAGAACAACAAGCGCCAGTGGGAGGCACGATGAGCCGCCGTTCAGCCGGGGCGGTGGTGGCTCGATGAGCAGCTATGAATCCATGGCACATGGAATCGAGGTGTCCGATAAGGCTGTTGCGGGGAGAGTATGATGTCTTTTACTTTCTAAGTTTGGCGTTGGGGGCTCTTTTCATTTCAACTTTTTCAGCCAACTAGACATAGAGACAAGACGTCTCGTTAATTTCTTACAATGCAACAATTCGAGACAAGAATTGTACACAGGGTGGCATTTATGTGTGATTTTTCGATGGGAAAGGCCGATTGGAAAGGTTATCTTGGCACCAACACGGAAGCTGAACGGCTGTGAACTATGGCTTCAGTATTCTTGGACTTATCGGTGAGCATCACATTCTCAGGCATCGACGAAAGGAGGATGGGCTCTACAGTGGTGTCAGACCTGTAGACCTTGGGAGAGTACAAGGCTGGCGGTTGACAGTCTGTTGTTTGATTGTAGCATGCCCGAAGCAGTGCTGAAAATAGCGAGTAAATAAGCTTTGCGGATATTTAACAGGCCGCATAGGGAGTGTATTGGTCACTCTAACTATCGAGAGACCCTGAAGAGATTATCAATCGTTGCTCTCACAGCTCGACGACACTTATGGGTACTATAAGTGAGGCGGGATGGGTTGCCACGCAGGATTTTATGTCTTTCCGCAGTCAAAATTCATCTTGCCAATAACATGGTACATTCGCTTATCGTGAGGCTCATCTGACAAGTGGCCACACTTCTTTCTTGTTTCAGCCATCACTGCCGTCCCTGTACTCGATCTTGAAGTGATACAAACGTACGTGTGATCCGACAGGATAAGTACGAGCTACATACATAGCTATACTTACTGGAGCCCACACCTTCGCTCAGCTTGGAGATTTTCCAGGTTGAACCACATGACTCCATGTCTTCAACACCTTGAAATATCCAAAACACCGATTTTGAAGTAGACGCCTCACCGACCAGAGTTAGAGCGAGAGCGTTCCATGTTGAAGGTCCATCGAATTTCTTGTTCCAACTTCTTATCTTTCTCGAGTGCCTTTTCCAGGAACAAAACTATCCATTCCTGTCTATAGCTGCCCGAAGCTTGCCTGGCCTGGGGAGCGTACCTTGTGGAACGGACTATGAAGAGCAAGTCATGAAGATCAGCTTGCGTCTCGCGATTGTAGTATGACTTGAGTTTGGCTGCTACCAGTGGGCCGATCGCCAGCATATTGCATTGAAACGAAATGTGAGCAACTGTGAAGGACATTCTCTCGACAGAGTTCGCAATGTCGCGGGGGATCAGATGGCCTTCTGATCCCTTGGGCTTCAGGTCAAGCTGTACATACTGGGTGCCAACTTCGGCGAAGATCCGTGCCACTCCAGATACCCATTGCATCCTGTTGGTGGGCCGGTGTATACTGCTTTCCATTAGCAACATGTATCTTTTATATCTGACGCCCCGCTCGTCGTCGGTCGCGGCTCGCTTGAGTTTCCGTACGTCTCAGTGGAGATCTTGGCCCAGACAGCCGGCATGGACTCGTGGTTGGCGTCCATGAGCATGCTGAGATCCACCTTGAAGGCAAGCCTTCTGGTTGTTGACCGTCATCACGGGGGTATACCCTCAACGTTCAACGAGGGGGGTGGGGGGTTTGTACAGGCAGTTGAATGCTGTCGGGACATGAATGGCAGAACCAACCTTTCGTGGCTGTTGAAAATGCTCAATAGGGCCTCCATACGTGGTGGGTTGTCCACGGCAATATCGACGTCGCCTGTCGTGCGGCTTGAGCCGCGGAGGTAGAAGTTCATGCCACCCATTACCCCATAGGCAATGGCGTTGCGCTCCAAAATACCAGCTACCAGCGCCAGCGCCTGCGATTGATCGCCCGGCCTCGCCGTTTGTGCCGACTCTTCGAGATATTCAAGTCTGTCCTCGGTATAATAAGGCATATTCGGAAAGCGGAGACAGGTTCTAGGTGATTTTTTAACTATGAGTGACCGATGAATGGTGTCCAGGCATCTCCGCCTAAATGCGAACGATTCGAGGGTAGCAAGAGGACAAGCGTGCTCTTATGCTCCTCTCGCACCGAGAGAGGGTCATATTCCGGCCGCTGGCCATATGGAGTCGTCTGGCCTTATGACAGGGTCACTCGGTCCAACATGGCTGTTTCACCAGAATATATATCAGCTTCGCCATCTGCTTTTTTCAATGTTGGACAAACGACCGGAACACGTCGAAGTCTTTCACCCTTTGAAATAATATCTGCGCGATGTGTTAGCTCACGATCAAGTCAACAGCATCGTTGGTGCTGATCATGATGTGAGCAAAGCGCCAGTGTTGGCGGTAGCGAGCGGCTGACCATGGACCTGGCACGACTTGCCGAGTAGCTCAAACAAGACACCAACTGCCACTCCAACATGAGATCAATACAACGAACGGGATACCAACTCCTTTTTCTGGCTGTCTGGCAAACATCCTCTAGCATGCGTTGGCGCTTAGAAATTCTCCCTTATTCCTGCTACATCTCCCTGTCGCGAGTCCGTGGATCCACATCGTTCTTGATGCGGCGCCAACGGGTCTTGTACCGTCCCTGCTTGGTATCGTCGATGCGGTTCTTCTTGGTACAGACAATGTTCTCCCAAAGTCCCCGGCGTTCCAAGGTTTCGTTGAACTGTCCCAGGCCTTTCTCTTCCAAGACAGGATTATGCGCGCGACAGAATGCACGCGCCTGTTGCTGCAGATCGGCAAAGTCGATATTGGCCTCTGCCCACTGCACATCCAAATCCATGCCATCGACGAAGTCCTCTAGATCGGCGTCAGCCTGCATGATTAAGAGTGACCGTGCAAACTGTGCCATCTGCGGGTAGGGGACGCCCTTATTGCTCCGTTCGCAGTGCTCGGGTCTGGGGTCGACGCAGCAGCGCGACGACGGCGTCAGGATGAAGAACAGCTCGGCGGCCCGGAGTTGAAAGGCGGGATGGAGGTGGCGGAACGAGTACGGCACCATGGGCGGCGGCCGGGCGCGCTTGTATGCCTCGTGTGCCAAGAAGATCCCCGCGGCGTCATCGAGCCTCTCATCCGGGACGCAAATGTCCCACTCCTGGCGGCGGGCTGGTCAACCCATCGGATATGTAGATATGTATGGATCGAAAGCTTACCCATGTGACTCGTCCAGCTCCAAAATACCGGAGAGCGTTGACGCCGATGACGCACGCCGGTATCGCGGCCTCGTTCAGCAGTTTGATCACGTCCCGCACATCCTCGATCGTGCTTTCCCGTCCTTCATGGTATCTGATGCCGGGTAAGTCTTCCTGAAAAAGATCCAAAGCGCCGTCGTCACCGGCGGTGCTGATTGGGACCGCCGTGCTGGTGCCGTTGTGTAACCAGGCTGTTGTGTTGGGACTGTCGAGTAGAGTAGTATCATGATTTGGCTCGCCTTCAGCGGCCTCGACTTTTTCACTTTCTACCTTGTCGTTGGTCACCGCATCTATGACGTGAGTCTCATTTGTAACGTTCATCTTTGATGGCCGCAGTTCGTCGCAGTTCGTAATGTATTGGGCAGCTAGAGGGACAATGCCTTGCCATGAAAGTGAATGAGAAGAAAGGGTCGCTGAAAGAGATGGAAGACGAGAGGGGGAACATGTAACAGTGAGTGGGGATGGGCAAAGGCCATTCGCGGCCAATTGAATTATGGCAAATAGCCGCCCTCGCCGGCCATGTGGTCAAACTTCAATGAGGACAATACATAACGCAGCGGATAGGAGGAAACAGTTCCGAGTATTGTCCTCGAGACCATTTATTGGCTGTGATGGCTGGGATTTCAAGCTTTTGCTTTCCATGTTGATCAGGCCTCATGTTAATGCGACGTACTATGCGCAGAAACTGATCTCTCGCCACTTGGGTTCATACTTCACCACCACGCTGGTGCGATTTCGTCCATGTTGCACGTTACCTGTGCTGAGATTGTTGTCAAATTCCTCATTGGTCCAGATATGCTTCATATGCATTTTACAAATTCAGAACAAATGCCCTCCATCAATACCGAGGATTCTGGTCATACCGTCCGTCTTGCTGATACCCCTGGCCCTGCGGACGGCCGTCGTCCCGCCTGTAGTCATCATTTCGTCGATAGTCATCCTCGCGCCTGTAACCCTGCTCCTGACGACCCCCCTGGTCTTGGCGGTAGTCTTGGTTCTGCTGGTAGTTCTGGCCACCATGGTAGCCCTGAGACTGACCAGACTGATACTGCGAGGGTGGGGGCGGGTAGTCGTTGGGGCGATTCTCGCCGTGAGACTGCTCCTGCGGTCGATACGCCTGGTACTGTTGCTGTGGGCGGTATTCCTGATCCTGCTGTGGTCGGTAATCGTGCTGCTGCTGAGGCGGCCGGTAGCCTTGGTCCTGGTGTTGGCCGGGCCGGTCATCCTGCGGCGGCCGGTACGGCGAGGCGGAGTTGTGCCCCTGCTGGCCGTACGTCGATCCTCCGCCGTCCAATTCCTGCGGCGGTGGGGCGTAGCCTCCTTGGCCAGAGTTGCCAGACTGATATGGCGAAGGGGGCTTGTAACTTGACTGGCTGTGGGGTTGGCTTCCTCCGTCAAGCTCAGCATACCCGCTCGGTGCAGAGTTTCCCGGCTGGTACTGCGACGGCGGGTTGTACTGCGACGGCGGGTTGTACTGCGACGGCGGGTTGTGCTGCGATGGCGGGCTGTACCCCTGCTGGCCATGCGTCTGCCCTGCACCGTCGTGGCTCTGCACCGGCGGCGGCGGCGGCACATAGCCACCCGCCGCAGACTGGCCGGGCTGAACACCGCCGACGTGCTGGGTCCCCGACGCCGGAGCACCGACGCTGACGCCCTCGTCGCCAATATCGTCCGGCACGGAAATCTTGACCTTGGGCAGATACTTCTGCACCTTTTGCTCGACCATTTGCTGCACAAAGACCCAGCTCTCCTTCTCAAACTTGCGGTGGCCACCGTTGACGACGCCGAGGATGCTCTCGCGCAGCGTCTCCTGGACCTTGCGCACAAGCCCGCGGATCTTGTCGAGCAGCTTCGTCTTGATGTCGTCGCCGAAGCCACGGTCCCGCTGCTGGCCGCCGCCGGCGTCACGGTCGAGCTGCGCATCAAAGGGGTTGCCGCCGAGAATCTTCTCGAGTGGGCGCTGGAAGGCGTCGGGCAGCAGCTCGAACAGCTGTTTCTCGATGGCGCCGAGAATCTTGCGGAACTCGAGACGGACGTTGCGGTGCACCTTGGCGAGGCCGGTGCTCAGCTTGTCGCTGATGACCCTGGAGAAGCCGCTGCCGGACCCGTCGCCGTCGCCGGTGTCGCGCGTCTGGTCGCCGAAACCCCGCGCGGCGCCGCCACCGCTGCCTTCATTGGACGGCTTCTTGCTGCCAAACAGGCCACCAAGGCCCTTGACGAGATCCTTGACCTGGTCTTCAATCTCGCCCTTGACGCCGTCGCCGAGGTCGCGCGTGCTCGTGTTGCCGCGCAGCCAGGTCTTGATGTGCTCGAGCGCGAGGCGCGTAAACTGGGCGGCGATGGGCGCGTGCTGCTCCCGCAGCTTGAGGCCGACCTTCTCCTTGATCTCGGGGCTGATGAGGCGGGCCTTCTCTTCCGGGTTGCGCGAGGCGTCCTTGACTGTGTCACTGAGGACGCCGAGGAGGCCGTCGAGCTTGAACCCCTGGCCACCGGAGGAGCCTTTGTTGTTGTTGTCGAGCTGATCTTGGACTATGTCAAAGGCTGCGGAGAGGAAGCCCCTGGCGCCAGACGAGGAGCTGTTGCCGCCGGGGCCACCACGCGAACGGGTGTCACCGCCGCCGCCGCCGCCTTCGGTAAGGTTAAAAATGTCGCGGAGATCATCGCTCGCCTCATCCGTAATCTTGCTAAACCCGCGCGTCAGGCTGGCAATCTCATCGGCAAAGGGCAGCGACTGGCCGCCGTAGGCATCGGGCGCAGAGTTGTTGAGGCTGAATCCCCTCGAAGCGTCACCGGAGCTGTTCTTGTCCGTGTTGAAGAGGGAACGAAAGGCGTCGACGACTTGTGTCTCGAGGCTGTCGATGGTCTTTTGTTGGAATGTCTCGAGCTCGGCCGTGATGCGGGGTTCGATCTGTGGAGCGAGCGAGTCGACGTACTCGTCGACCTTCTTCATGAGAACCTCGGGAACCCCGCGTGACGACATGATGAGACTGATCTCTCGTGAGGATCTGAGGAGGGAGATGTTGGGAGACTTGGCGAGACACGGGGGGTATTTCCGGGTGGTACGGTAGCCGGATAGAGTTGGGTTGACACGGCACTGAGGGAGGGGTGGAGGGGCAGGAGAGGGGCAGACGAGGGGCAGACCGGAGTGGCAGGAGTGTCAGGGTGCGCTGCTGCCTTGGAGGGGATGTGACGTCAGCGCACGGGCCAAGTGCTGCTCAGGAACGACGGTTGACTGATGAATACCGGGATCAAGCGACGATAGGGTTGCGTTCCTGGCAGTGAATGGAGTAGGTGGTTCGACTTATTTATCTACCTACTAAGTAGAAGGTAGGTTGTGCTTGGTTTTACAAGGACTGTTAGGGGCTCTTTGCAGTAAAAATATGTGCTCTGGCTCTAAGCCAATGCCAACTTCAGACTAGGTAGACAGTCACTCTCAATCCATGTTCTCGAGCGTGGTGAATTTAGGAGTTGCAGTGAATTGGCACATCCCTTAATCCTCTTTAAAGATGCGTGATAATCTTTCAAGTTTCGATCATACTCCGGCCAACCAGACATGATCAACCAAGTCAGATCACACGCAACTCGAACATTCCCCAAAATGAACAACCGTAGCCTTTGCAACGGCAAGACATGCCACGGAGTCCTATGCAACCACGCCATGTGCCACAACTGCACGCCCTTGGATGTTGTCACGCTGTCTTGGAAGTGCTGCAACTGTCTCCAGCTCACGACTGGTGGGGCCGCTAAGCAGGACGTTTCCAAGGCCATGGTATGCGAAAATCTCACCGAGTCCAAGCACGACACTGAGCAGAATACGCCAAGCAGCGGGTAGATCGAACACAAAAACTCCACCACATCCTCGGCTCGCATAGCAACAGCTCGTGAAGATCAGTCGTAGCTGACTTGAAGAACGGGGCAAGGGATTCTGATGTTGATCATAATGACTGCCAAGGGACCCGATTGGGAGACGAATCATGGACCATAGTAGAGGGTTACATCACTTCACATTCGACGACGAAACCCCAATACAATCCGTAGCAATAAGATACGTTACGAGAAACGACCACCATGCAACACACTCACAACTCGACATGCAAGGGGTCTTTCACGTGATGTGGATGCGACCCTGTGGGGTGGGGCACCACCATCAGGTGCCGAGGCGGTGGAACGTGATCGCTGGGGCTGATCCCAACGTTGATGCCTACAGCGATCCACCACAGCTTCGGCCGCACCGGACAGGGCTCCTCTGCTGCAAACATCGTCAGCCGCCCATCTCGGCCTGACCCTCCTCAGACCACTCGACTCTCTCATGGCTTCGCCGTCGGAATGATCCTGATAGCACTTCTCTCCTCTTGATCTTCCTTGCGAGGCATTGGTGCCGTGGCGCGACTCGACTCTCTGCCTTTGCTCGTTTCGACCCCGCGATTTAGCTTCCACCGACTGCTTCACCCTGGGACCCTACGTCAACCGCTCGGACCGTCCAACCGCCCATCACTCCTATATCACTGCCCTCGCCTTTGGCAGCACCCGTCTTGAAGCATTGCAGTCTGCATCAGCTGTGTGAACGGCACAAACCCGCCCTCATGGCTACCGAACTCCCCGATCCCGCGCCCAAGACGACAGTCTTCCCCGCGTTGAAGCCCGACGCCGGTTCAAATATGAAGACACCAGAAATTGCGCATCCGGCAGGAAGGGCCAAGCACGGGACATTCATGCAAATCGTCAGAGGCTTCACATGGGCGACCTACTTTTTGTGCTGCTGTGTTGCGTACGTCTCCCCCTCCTCCTCCTCCTCCTCCTCCTCCCTCCTTCCGTTCTGCCATCCTGCTTTCTCCGTTCCGTCCGCTAACGCCGCGCCTCCCCAGCATCGGCACAACCCAGTTCCTCGGCGCGCCTCTGTACTACATCCGACGCGACCTTTACTACGCCTACATGGCCCTGACGAAGCAGTCGTTTGCGCTCCTCACGACGACCATGACGCAGTGGTGGGGCCCCACCAAGATCCGCATCAGCGGCGACGCCTCGGTCGCCCACCAGATGCGCCAGCAGCCCGACGGCATGGTCGAGTTTGACTTTCCCGAGCGTCTCGTGCTCGTGGCCAACCACCAGATCTACACCGACTGGCTCTACCTCTGGTGGATCGGCTACGCCAACACACCGCGCATGCACGGCCACATCTACATCATCCTCAAGGAGTCGCTCAAGTGGATCCCGTTTATCGGCTGGGGCATGATGTTCTACGGCTTCATCTTCATGTCGCGCAAGATGGCCACCGACCAGCCGCGCCTCGCCCACCGCCTCGGCCAGCTCAAGAAGAGGCAGCGCGCCCCCGACGGCACCAGCTTCCTGAGCCCCATGTGGCTGCTGCTCTTCCCCGAGGGCACGAATCTCGCGTTGAACGGGCGCACCAAGTCGGCGGCCTGGGCGAAGAAGACAGGGCTCAAGGATGGCGAGCACGTGCTGCTGCCGCGGAGCACGGGCATGTACTTCTGCCTCAAGGAGCTCGGGGACACGGTCGACTATGTCTATGACTGCACCGTGGCGTACGAGGGCATCCCGTAAGTATCTTGACTTCTTCAAACCCCATCACGACTGGACCGGCGGCTGACGAGACCAGGCGCGGCAAGTTTGGCCAAGACTACTTCACGCTCTCGAGCACCTACTTCCAGGGCCGGCCGCCCAAGTCGGTCAACTTCCACTGGCGCCGCTTCAAGGTGTCGGAAATCCCGCTCGAGGATGCCGAGGCGTTCGAGCTGTGGCTGCGCGCGAGGTGGTATGAGAAGGACGCGCTCATGGAGCAGTACCTGTCGACGGGGCGCTTCCCGCCGCTCGTGGGCCACAAGCAGGACTACATCGAGTCGGAGATCCGGACGAAGAACTGGTGGGACTTTTCGCAGATTTTTGTCGTGTTCGCGGCGTTCAGTCTGCTGTGTCGCATCTTTGTGCTGCAGTGGGTGCGATTTACGGGGGCGTGAGAGTGCTGCCGAGTTTGCAGAAGGGCGGACGAAGAATTCTATGGGTAGATGGCCGGGCGCAACAGGTCGAAACGCTTAGACGAAGAGCGAAGGTGCTTGTGTTTCTGTTTCCTAGATATGAAGGTTTGCCTGGCTGAGTTGGAGCCCGGCTGGATGGCGTTCAGACAGAAGAAGAGCCATGATGAATACGAAACAGCGAGAACGTCATTCCACTGCCTACGTGGCCAGCCGCCGGTGTGACTCAATTGACAACGGAGCGTTCTCATTTTGGCTCACAAAGAGGACAGTCTGTCCATTGTATTTATCAGCGGCTGGCCTAGATCCGGAGGCTCCTCGGTGTGATGAGATTTTAACGACGTATTCAACGAAGCTGGTGGAGTTGGGGGCCCCAAGCTGCTCCGCGGAGTCTCGGGCCAGGTCGCGGGTCAGGTCTCGGACCAGTGGCCAGTGACGCCATTTTGCCAGAGTTAGGGGACAAACAGCTTAGCTCTGCCCTGTAGCTCACGCAGCCCCCCTGTCGCTACCACCTTAGCGTCCCCTCATCACCTCACCCCGCCAGTGGGGGTCAAGTGGGAGGAGGGGCAGCTCGAGCAACAGCTCGAGCAACAGCTCATAAACCATCGTCTTCCTTCTTCTTGATGGCATTGCCGGGTCAGGTCAACAACCAAAGCCTGTAGAGCAACGCGAATCATCCATCAGACGAAGACACCATGGCCGCCGAAAAGAAGTTCAATGTTGCCATCATCGGCTACGGGTAAGCCCCCCTTCCTCAATCCCTACAGTCCCCCCCTCCGCCTCTGACAGTTTCAAGCCTCTCGGCCAAGGTCTTCCACATTCCCTTTATCAACCTCGTCCCGACTCTGAATTTGCACACCATCATTCAGCGTAACCCAACGGCTGAATCGTCCGCACCAGCCGACTATCCCTCTCTCACGCACCACACCTCCCTGGCGCCCGCTCTCGCCGACCCGGCCGTGGACGTCGTCGGCATCCTCACGCCGCCCGACACGCACTTTGACCTCGCCTCGCAGGCCCTGCGTGCCGGCAAGCACGTCCTCGTCGAGAAGCCCTTCGTGCCGACAGCCGCCGAGGCCGACGCCCTCATCGCCCTCGCGCGCGAGCACAACCGCCTCATCTGTGTCTACCAGAACCGGCGGTGGGATTCCGACTTTCTGACGCTGCGCCGCCTCCTCCGCGACGGCACCCTCGGCCGCGCGCTCGAGCTCGACACGCACTTTGACCGCTACCGCCCCGACAAGCCGACGACCTGGAAGGGCAGCCTGTCGATGGACCGCGGCGGCGGCGTCCTCTTCGACCTCGGCAGCCACCTCGTCGACCAGGCCTACGCCCTCTTCGGCACGCCCGCCGCCGTCTACGGCCGCCTCCTCGACCAGCGCGCCGGCCGCCTCGACGCCGAGGACCCGGACAGCCTGCACGCCGTGCTGTCGTACGCGTCGGGCCTCGTCGTCACGGTGCGCGCCGGCGTGCTGTCCGTCGAGGAGGCCCAGCCGCGCTTCTGGCTGCGCGGCAGCAAGGGCTCGTACCGCAAGCCGGGGCTCGACGTCCAGGAGCCCCAGCTCAAGGACGGCGCCAAGCCCACGGATCCCGGGTTCGGCGTCGAGCCAGAGGCCGCCGCCGGCCGCCTCGTCGTTGTCCGCGAGGACGGCAGCGTCGAGGGCAGGACGCTGCTGACCGACAAGCCCGAGACGTACGTCCGGCTGTTTGAGGGCTTTGCCACGGCCCTGGCGAGCGGCAGGGAGGAGGACGTGCCTGTGCCGGCGACGCAGGCGAGGGATGTGCTGAGGATCCTCGAGGCGATTCGCGAGAGCGCCAGGACGGGTAGGGAGGTCCGCTTTGACTGAGGGCCGGGCCGTAGCATGCATGTACCGGGAAATGATAGGATTCTGTGACGATTGGGAGAAATGTCGTGTTCTGGACTTTGAGTATGTGTGTTGCGCGCCCGAGACTTTACATGCCGTTCCAACCACCTTGTCCACGACGGCATCTCTAGGTGATTCAGATCCCAGCTTGGGCAGCCCCCTCCATCACTCGTCACATGTTTACGTTTGACTTGCACGGTAACGAGGCGACGGCACCCTCCCACAAGCCATTGCACCCTGTCTCCACCCCCGTCTCCCCCCCCCACCCGGCCCGTCTCTCACTGCCGTCTCGGCAGATCTCGCAACCCTGTTCTCCCCTGTCACGGAGCGAAGAGACCCAGTCGAACCTTCGTGCGTGCCGAGCAGGGAACACAGACCCTGAATCTCACCACTGGAACGAATTAGTCTTTGGCGTGAGACACCACATCAAAGGCTGCAGCGGGAGGGGGGGGGGAGGGGGGAGAGTATAAGGCACCCTACTGTCCAACCAAACAGCTGTCGTCAGCTAAAAAGACCACAGCAGCCACCCATCCAACATCCCGCCGTGCTCACCACTTTTGCTGTCCCCAAAAATGAGATTCACAGCCCTTTTCTCCGTCGCGGCCGCCGTGGCGTCAACCCTCGTGTCGGCCGAGAAGTACATCATCTTCCTGAAGAAGGTAAGCGGCACAACACGCCACCCCGTCTCGGGATCCTCGTGCGGAACGCGGGCACTGACGGAAGGACCAGGGCGCGTCCATCGACGAGTACGTCGCCAAGATCACGGCCGTCGCGCCCGCCGAGGTCACCGCCCGCTTTGACTTCTTCAACGGTCTCGCCGTCGAGACGGAGGAGCACACGCGCGACTCGCTGGCCGCGTTTCCCGAGGTCGAGAGCGTGGAAGTGGACCAGATCATCACCATTGGCGACTGCAACACGGGGCCGTGCTAGGCTGGAGTCACGAGGGAAAAGAGAGGACAGTGGCGCGCGCCCTTCTGGGGCAAGATGACGAGCGAGTGAACGGAATGTCGGGAATGGCAGAAGGGAGGGTGAATTGTTTATTTTCTTTTGGGGCTGCGCTGGAGTGGATTGCTGGGTCACAAATCAGGGTTGCCGCTAGAGAGACGAGGATGAGACAACAATGTCTCCAATGAAGTCAACAAGCTCGCTACTTTTCCTTGTCGCGGTTGGTTTATGGCGCCATACTTGGGGTCGCCTCGCTGCCAGTGCTGTCGTGGCCTCAAGTCGATACTGAACTTAAATGAGGGCAAAAGCTTACTTCGCTCCGCACCAGCCAGCAACACAATGGCCTGTACGCAACGGTACGACCATTGGCGTTCGATACTAGTAGAAGAAACCCGTCAAGATTGCACCGAAAATTTGCAGAAACCTCATCACTTCATCCAATGCCTTCATATAGCGTATCAAGTTAATTATGTGAATTATGGGGAGCTAATCATATTACACCACTCCAACAACCCTCTCCTCAAGGAGGAGTCGTCGTCTTGGGACGGGGAATGCAGGGCGGCCTCGTTGACGTGGGCACAGCCGTGGTGGTAGGCACAGTGGGCACCGTGTCGACAACTTCGATGCGGCCCTCAATCTGCGCGTTGATAGGGTTGTTGTCGCGGACGTAGCGGGTGAGAACCTCGTCCTGCAGGTCAAGCGGGATGAAGTTGGTGGTCAGCTCGAAAACGTTGTCACCGCCGCCGGCAAGGAAGTCGAGCGTGACAATGGTGTACTCGGCATCGTCCTCAATCTCCTCGCCATTGATCAAGACGCTGACGAGGCGCGAGCCAACAGCGAGAGCAGGGTTGTACTGGATCTTGATGCTGCCAGAGACCTGGAAGCCCGACGTGACGGGGCGGCCGTTGAACTGGTTGACGCGGCTGACGCAGCCCTCGAGGATGCGGCGGACGTCAGCACCAGAGAACTTGAGCTCAGTGATGGCGTTGCCGAAGGGGAAGGAGATCAGGACGTTGCCACGAGTAATATCACCAGCCTCAATACCGGCGCGAATGCCGCCGGCGTTGACCAGCGCAAAGTCGGCACCCTCAGAAGCGCGGTACTCGTACATGGCGTCAGCCATGACGTTGCCTAGAGTGCACTCTTGCGTCTGGCAAGTGCTCTGGACGAGTTCCACGTTGGTGAAGCCAATGACCTCGGCAGCGAACTCCTCGAAAGGACCGCGCCACGACTTGATCTGGGCCTTGAGAGCCGCATCCTCCGCAGTCTTGTTGGTGAGGTGGATGGGACCGCCGTGGTAGGCGAGAGCATGGCCCTCCTCATCAAAGGTGACGTCAATGTAGCCGAGGTACTGGCCCCAGCGCCAGGCCTGAACGACGAAGACATCATCACCGTTGGCGTTCTTGACAATGGTGGGGTAATCACCCTGCGGAGCCGTACCAGCAGGAGTAGCGGTGCCCAGGGGCGTGTGTGAGTGACCACCCATGATCAGGGACAGACCAGTGGTGGCAGCAGCAAGCGCCTGATCGTCAGTGTAGCCGATGTGGGTGAGAGCCACAATACGCTTAATGTCGGTGGTGGCGTGGATCTCGTCGATGGCACGCTGAACGCTGCTGACGACGTCGAGGAACTCAGTGCCAGGTCCAGGGTTGGCAATGTTGGCCGTGGTCTGGGTTGTGCAGCCAATGACGGCCACGCCGTGCTTCTCGTAGATCTTGTACGGCAGGATGGTCTTGTTGAGAGCGGGGTGAGTGCTGACAATGTTGGCCGAGAGGACGGGGAAGGTCAGGTTCAGCAGGAACTCGCCGAGCTCATCATCACCACCGTCAAATTCGTGGTTGCCGAGAGTCATGGCATCAAATCCGAGCTGGTTGACCGTCTCGGCAATCTTCTCTCCCTTGTAAAAGGTGTAGAAGAGGGTGCCCTGAAACTCGTCGCCGGCATCCAGGAACAGCGAGTTCTCGTACTGGGGACGGAGCTCATCAATGGCATGCTTGACACGGGCGTAACCGCCGAAGCAACCGCGCTCGGGGCGCGTGCAGTCAGTGCCCGAGGAAGAGAACTCGTCGAGGTGCGCGTGAACGTCGTTGATGTGGAAGAAGGCTGTCGTTGTTGTTAATGAGACGTATGGCCCAACTGGGAAGAGGCATCACATACACATGTTGAAGTTGCCGGCCGCGTCAACACCACGCTTCATCATGCGGGAGCTGTAGAGCTGGTCGATGTCGATCTTCTCGTGCGAGGCGACGACAGCACCGGCGGCGAACGCCAGGGCCGGCAGGATGTTCTGTCTCATCTTGGTGGTAGTTGCTGGGGGTGACTAGGACTTGTCGGTGCCACGGGAACGAGTGCAGACAGGACTCAACGAGGTGACAGATTGAGCTGCAGAACGCGTCGGCATGATCTGCAGTCGAAGGGAGGGCCGACTTGGACTAAATACCATCGGTACGACTTGTAAGACTCGGTTGCCCACATGGGAAGTGACGGCAACATGTGCTTGGCTGCAGCCGCGAGCGGGGCGTTGGAACTGCTGGGACGCCGGCTCTCCAGGGACCACGAACATGGAAGCTCTAATCTCTGGATGGTGAGTGGCTGGAGGGCGCCGACGAGGTGCCTGGCCAAGGTATCCAGGTCCCAGAGTGTCGTAGAGGATGCTCGGGATGTCTTGAGCCCCTCCCCCACGTGCAGACGCCATAGGCTCACTTGAGGCTTATCAGCGGGTCAATTGCCGTCCTTGGGCGGGCGCCGTTGGGGCTTTTTGGCGGGGAAGCAGGCCCCCGGCAGAGCGCGAGAGAGGCATTGACCAATCTCAACGGCGATTGCGGCCATGCTTTTTGAGTTTGCGGAGCTTGGAGCGTAGTTGGAGCTTGGAGCGTGGTTGGAGGTTGGGTCCCAATCTTCTATTCCCCTCTGTTGTTCCTGTCAATGAATGCCGTTGTCGGGCAACATTTGGCAGCTCTTTTGTTCAGTTCCTTCTGGGTCCTCGTCACTGCTGGGGAAGCTCGTTGATTGCCAGACTATCACTGGTCATGTCGGTCGCTGCAGACTGCGTACTCGGGATTTGCTGTCGGACAGCCCCTCGCCACGTCCAGGAACCAGGCGATAGCCGGCGGCCGTTAGTTCGATAGTCAGGATCCCTTGAGATTTGAGAACGCCGCCATTCACAAAAATCGCCAGGCGAGGCTTGGGTCCTTCTTGTTGTGGGCAAGGCGCAGGGCGTCACTGGCCGCCTTGTACCGAGGTGGCAAGCGAAGTCGGCTGGGAGGCACCCAATGTGCTGCTGAGCTGCGCTGGAGACGCTCCGTCCTGGTGGTGAAGGGTCCGCCGGCCCAGAACTGATCGGGAAGGTCGCAAGGTTGTGGTAACGATAACCCCGTCGGACGTCGCCGAAGCCAGCTCCAGTGCGGGGGAGTACAGAGGGACTGGCCGCACAACGGCCACTGCACTGTGGTTGCTGAGCGATGACGGGCTGGTGGCCAGCAATTCGACAGCTGACAGAAAATGATGGCGAATGGATGGTCTAGGAGCTTCTGATGATCATCACTGGTGACAATGGGTGCTGTCTTCGTTCTGGTAGTATCACTGAGGGACAGCTTTGGGAGGGGCGGGAGGTGGAGGTGGGCGGAGCATAGAAGCCGCCAGTGATTCAAGCTTAAACTCGCCAGTGGCTGCCCAAGTTAAGTGGCGGTGCGGGTGCCAAAGCCCTGTGGCTGCTACTGACCGCAAATTCAGGGGCTGGACCGATGACTTAGGTAATCCATCGATAGACGAAGCAGACAGATTTTTAGGCAGTCGTAGCTGTCCCATTCAAGTCACTACAACCTCAGAAGGAGCATCACCAGCCAGTTTCGTCAGCTTCATCAATTGCCCGATTCGGCACTACTGTGTCGTGGTCTTTTGGCATGGGAAAAAGGCTCAAAAGTCAATCTACCTGTCCTTGAAGCGACCTCCGCCGCCACCCATGATAGGATTTCCTCTTCGCCCCGGTGTGGTTTCGCTGGACCGCTGCCAACCCAAGTCTTACATGATGCTGTTGTTCCTCGTTGGCACATGAAGGCATCGTGAAAAACCAAACAAGCGAAACCTTACGGCTTCGTCATGCTCAAACTCTTCTCGTCGGAAGCCGGCCTGCTCGACTCAGGGCACCGAAAATCAATTACCACCATGGTCTCACGTAGAGCATGGCATATCAGCAGGTAACATCGAGATACTCACGATGCTGCACACTCAGCTCAGCCGGTCGACCGGATATTGCACTGCAGTTATCCGGATCGCTACTCATGAGCCTCGGATGTCACGAGATTGTCCGCCCCTCGAGGTAAGTGCTTCGCAGGAATCACGGACCACATCAGCAGCGGCATGACTCGGTCGAACTCAATCATCCACCAGGGGTGCCGCCTCATTTCGGCTCTGCATCATTTCCAGCAATGGAAGATGTCATACAAATCGAAACTGCACGCGCATCTGGCGTGGGTGGCGATCGAGGGCAGTTCGCGACTCGAGAAGCATCAACAGCGCAAGCCACCATGACCATTGTCCGAACCAGCCATTCCAAAAGAAAAAGGAACACCCGGCGCCAATGGCCGCTTTGAATCGGTCGCTGGGTGCTCATTTCCCATCCACGTGCATGGCGCCGACGCCAATGAGCGCCAGCGAACGCCTCGTCGAACCCGTCGAACGCACAAACACGATCCACGAAGACTTTTCCCCCTCCCGTTACGGCCGGCCGGCTGAGGGCCCAGACTGAGGGTGGGTGGCTGGGTTGGTTTGAGTACGAAAGGGTCTGAAAATCTGCCCGGAACAAACTGGCCTGGCTTACCTCCACCCCTGTGCGTTCGTCGGCCTTCTGCCCGTGATTGGCATTTGGTACGCTCCCAACTTCAAACACGCCAGCTCTAGCGCATGCCAGCTGAACAGACGAGATGCCTGGGCTTGCCGTAGCCTCTGACGGCGCCCGATTGCCGCCGTCAGAACGCCCACAGAAGCCGCCTTTCTTCCACCGGGCTTTCGACTATTCCACCTGTCACTTTCTGCCCAGACCAGATCATCGAACCTATGCAGGTGATTAACCCTATGATTGGCAATCGTTGTACTGGCATAGATGTAATGGGAATCAGCCCCAGCTCCCACGACTGGGAGTAGTGCTGATCAGATCGCTTTTCAGCCCTCAATCACCAGAGTCCCAGAAGGATGCGGTGCAATCTAGCGAGGCTTACCTTCTGACTCGGACCCGAAGCACCTTGCTGCCTGTTCGCGCCCTCAGGGTCTGCCCCCTTTTGTGCCCTCCAAGGAAGAGGCCCGTCGGGGAATCACCCTCCCGACTCGTGAGTGCCCCTCCCACCTCATCAGCAGCCAACGACAGCCGCGGTCTGCACATGAGGAATGCCCCTCTGAAGCTCCAGAACCAAGAGCAGCAGGGATCCAACGTGGTCCCCCACCTTGTTCAACTTCGCAGGATCGCTTGATGCGACCACGTTGGGAGGCGCTAATGCCAGAGAAGCTGCACGTCGACTGAAGTCGTTCCTGGACCACCCCGGGCAGCTCACGGTTTCGCCGCTAATAACGCCTAGTACATGACTCCGTCGTTTCTCACTCGCTGCCGCCAATGTTGGTATTCCATAGAGGCTTGGCCTTAGCCTCGGAGAATATTGCGGACAGTGCTGAGGCGTCACTGAGGAGGGGGCAAAGGAAAAGCCTTATGCGTTGACTCCATTGATATACCACACTTCTTCCACATTGGTCTTGGCTTTCTGCCAACTGCAGTGCATCCATCCAGCGGTCTATCTAACTGTTCGAGATTTGCTGGCAGTGGAGGGTTCGTGACCACGACCTCAGATGCATCCCTAAGAGAAACTCTGGACAACCGACGACGATAACAACGACGAAACGACCGCACTGTCATGAGCGAACCACACCTCGTTGTCCGCGGCGACGACTCGATCCTCAGTCTCGCTCCGCTCCCCGCTGTCCTTCACCGCGGGCTCGTTGCCGTATCTTTCTTCGGTTTCCTTTCTTTCATCAGCAGCGTCGCCCTTCTGTTCTTTCTGCTGTTCAAACTGGTACGATGGCAACTTCGACCGATCGACCTGGCCTCCGGGACCAACCCCAAGGCCACGCCGGTGGTGGATCATGAACTTCCCGATGAGCATCTCTGTCCTCAGATGGAGGTGCCAGCACCGCAAGAGGAGGTGACGACCGTATGGGGACGACTTCGCAGGGATCCCCCTAACCAGTTCCTCGTTTTGATCTTGAACCTGCTCTTCGCCGATATCCAGCAGGCCCTCGCCTTCTTGCTCAACGCTGCGTGGCTGCGAAAGGATGCCATTCGTGCGGGGACTTCAATGTGCTGGGCGCAAGGCTGGTTCGTTTCGACGGGTGATTTGGCATCCTCCGTCTTCATCTTCCTCATCGCCATGCACACATATTTGGGGGTTGTACGAGGCCACCGGATGGCCACGTGGGCTTTCTACACCACAATCATGGGCGGTTGGGCCTTCACCTATCTGACGGCCATCATTGGCGTCATCATCACGAACAACGGCGCGTCCGTGGGCGGCCTCTACGTTCGTGCTGGTGCATGGGTAAGCATGATTTATCAGAGAGTTGAGCTGAACATTGCGCTGACATGCATCACCTAGTGCTGGATCAACTCAGCTTACCAGGACATCCGTCTCTTCCTGCACTACCTCTGGATCTTCCTGTCGCTCGGCATCACCTCGGTCCTCTACATCCTCATCTTCTTCCACATCCGCAAGGCCACGCTTGCGGCCTCGCGTGAGGGACACCCAGGGCACAGCAAGCAGAACCTTGCGGCCCCCTTGCACCGCCGCTCTCTGATCGACCACGCCTCGCAAAGGACCTTCCTCTTGTACCCCTTTATCTACGTCATCTGTACGACACCTCTAGCCGCTGGTCGTGTTGCCTCCATGGCCGGTGCCACCCCGTCCCTCGCATACTTCTGCTTCTCTGGCTCAATGATCGCCTGTAACGGGTGGCTCGATGTGCTACTGTATGCCACAACACGTCGCTCCATCGTCTTCTCCGACCTGCCGCCTTCACAAGATACGGGTCTCGAGACCTTCGCCTTTATGCGCACACCGCCGAATCGCCGATTCGGCAACGTCGTCTTTGTCGCTGGTGGCGCCGAAAACATGGTAAACGACGACTACAGGGGCCACTCCCGCGGTGGGCGCAAGAAGCTCGGCTCACTCGGCAAGCTGACAAGGCTGCGCGGTGAGGCGGGCTCTAGTGAGGACAGTCTTCAAGGCCCTGGACAGCAGGGCAGTGGCGGCGGTAGCGGCGGAGGCGGCGCTGGTCTGGCGATTCAGATGGAGACAGTTACGAGCGTCGTCGTCGAGATGGACCACCACGGGCTCGAGTCGAGGTCAGGGACGGGAACCGGACGGAAGGGCAGTCTTGCGAGCGATGCCGTGAGCATTGACTCGAGGGTATGAAATTGCATAAGCCGCATGGCATGAGTGGGATTAGCGTTGTGTTTTTAGTAGAACTATAGATGAATCCATCGTTTGCGATGGTGGCCACAGGCCTAATGATACCATACCCCTCTTATCAAGTCAGATCATTCTGCTGCCTCATCCACATCGTCGTGATATTTTTCTTCGACTTCGTCTTCCAACATTTTGTCAGCATACTCGGCTTCGTACAGCTTCTGCCTCTCATCCCGCACGTGTTGCCAAATCTCCTGCCTCATCTGCACGAGCGCATCGATGCACTCTTGCCTCCTGAACTCGTGCGTAGGCCATCCGTGCTCGAGGTAGATCTTCCGCGCCAGCTGCACTTGTTAGCATTATCTGTGGCCGTGGCCAGACTTCTTCTCACCTCAATCTCCAGATCCAGCGCCCCCCGCACATTCTCCCCTTCCTTCGCTGCGATGCCCCCCCAAATCTCAGGCCCGTAGACGTCTTCGTCATACATGCCCTCGAGTCTCCCCAGATCCGGCATAGGCACTAGATCTAGCGTAACGAGTCGATGGATCAACTTGTCAAAGAACGAAGAAATCGGCTCCGCCTTGTTGCGCAGCCAAGGAGTCTTCTTTGTCGAGCCTCTATCAACCTGCATCGTGGCGTCGTCGACCATGATCTCGCCTAGCGATATCGTCAGTGCCAGCGTAGGCCTCTCAATTGATGACATATGTACCTTTCTCTAAATCCACGAGCCACCAGTGCGAGTCTGATTCGGTTCTCGCCTTGACGACGGCCAATAGTGTCCCTGGCAGGCCCGCTTTGTACGGCGAAAAGCCGAGGTCTTGCAGGTTTTTCTTTGCGAGTTTCGACGGGCTTTGCTGGAGGAGGTAACCGTCATGGAGGTATCGAATTGGGTAGCCTTGTATGAAAACCTGCCACTGTTGATCATCCATCTCGCCCGCCTCACGAATGTATGGCAAATGACGGAGCACCTCAATGGTCCAACCATCGTACTTCAGCGCGCGGAGTTTATCTTCTTGGAAGAGAGGCGGCTGCCAGCCTTCGAGGGGAGGGTACTCGACAGCTTCGGTGGGAAGGTAGGCTGCACGCGTGAGGAGGGTGTAGTAGCGCGTCAGGCCGTTGATGAGGGCGTCACGAGTAGCCGTCGCTTCATCCTGTGTCGGGGGGGCGGGTACAGCTAGACGGACTGGGGCCTGGCCTTCGCGCGGCACCTGGAAAGTGTGGGAGATGTTGTCCTTGGCGAGTTGCTCACTGACATGGTCAAACTCGGCCTTGTCAAGATCAGACCACAGCCCGGCGAGCTCGTTTGCCATGTAACCGGCCCCGCCCTCTTCTTCCATTTCACGGTCGCTGGACGTCCACTCGCTTTCAGACGAAGCTCGAGACGTGTCCTCCGGTGGCCAGTCCTCATCTGCCTCGTCATCAAACATCTCCTCTCTCGCCGCCCTGCACTCCTCAATTCTCCGCCTCATTCTCCGGAACCAGGCCATCTCTCGCAGGAACTTGGCTCGGTTCCACACAAGAACATTATGTGTCCCCGTCCACCCGCACCTGATCTGCACACCCCGCAACGCTCGCTTCACGATGTCTTCCCGTCCCCACTCGTCGGAGAACAGGGCGGGCGCCATGTCGTCTACCGGCGGCAGCGGCATGACGGTCTGATCTTTCAGTTCATCAATCCGCCTCTCGAAGAATTCTGTCGCGGAGACTATCTCATTCGAGCGAATCACCTCTCCTGTCGCGCAATTCAGTGTGCAGTCTACAATTTCACCACCCCTGCCAGGGTCGACGCAGAAGGCACGGGCAAGTACGATCACGTCTGGTGGTAGGTCAGGGTGATCCTCTCGCAAGGGCTCCAAGTAATTGACCGCAAGGGCCTTGACCATAATGGGCCATTGCGATTTCTGCCCATTCGGAGCGGCATAGGGCTCCAGGTAGGGGATGTGGCGGAGTAGAGAAATGGCCGCTTTGGAGCGAGTGGGCGGGATGGAGAGGGCGCCGAGAGGCCAGCCTCCAGCCGGCGGGTTTCGGATCGTCTCCGGGGCGAAGAGACCGGAGGAGGATAGCGTGGTGTAGTAACTCTTGAGAGCGTGGATGAAAGCATCCTTATCGGAGAAATCGGGCATGTTGGCGCCGATGGGTACTGACCTCGCCCAACCGTGGGTTCATTGGGAAGAAGTGGAAGAAGTGGATGACACTCTTGAAGGTGTTGTTTTCTCCAGTGTGCCTCAGGCTGTGTCGAGTCGAAATGGGCAGGTCTGGATCCTGCCTCGTTATCGTCATTCTGCGACAAGGGAATCAAAATACCAAATTGTGGGCAGCAACCACCTCTCGTACGTCTTCTGTCAGCTGGCTGTCAAAACGAGGTACGGCGCGAAGTCATCATGAGGAAGTCTGCCTGGCAGCCCTGGCCTGTTTGTTAGTCCCCGGCGGCGGGGCAGAGCCAGAAGTCGAAGCCAGATGAAGTTGTGCCGAAATGGACGCAGCAGGGATGATCACGAAATAGACCGCCACCGGACGTTCGGCCCCGGAAGGTTGATTAGTTAATCCACATTGTGAGTCTCATATTCTGCCTATTCTTCGCCGAAGCTGAAGAGCGCAAACACTGCCAATCAAACATCAATGCACACCAGGCAGCGGAGAACAGGAACCTTTGAAAAAAGCATTCGGCGAAAAGCAGCCGTGCTCATAGAAGAATAATTACCGAATATATACAAGTATCAGAACAAATGTTCAAGGTCCAAGTTCCATCACGAAAAAAAGTCGGGCCTCAAGCCCTGCATTCCAAGAAGAGAGGCGCATCAAACGCACGCTTAGAAGCCTAGGGTCTGACCGGCGGTGCCGTAGACACGAGCCTTGACATTGTTCTTGCCGTAGAGGTTGTAGCTGTAGGGGATGTTGCTGCTGCCAAGGGTGCCCTTGGGCGCAGTGTTGGTGGAGGAGCCCCAAGAGATGTCGCCGACGGTGGCGTAGCCCTTCTCCTTGGAGTCGACCGAGATGATGCCATTCTTGGTCGACTTGTCAAAGACGGTAGACTCGACACGGACCTGGGCGCCCATGCGGGTGTTGACGGCGGAGCTGCCGACCTCGAGGTAGTAGTTGTTGTAGATGTGGACGGTACCGAAACGGACGGAGGGGTTGCGCGAGTTGACGTTGTACCAGTAGTTGTTAGCGTAGGTGACGTGAAGCTTGCCCTTGTCCTCCTTGGCGTTCGAGTCGGTGTGGCCGACAAGCGAGGCCTTGAAGTGGTCGTGGAGGAAGGTGTTGGAGACAGTCACCCAGTCGGAGCCGTGGGTGATATCGAGGAGACCGTCATAGTAGTCCTTGCCCGACTTGAGGTCGGAGGACAGGTCGCAGTGGTCAACCCAGACGTTCTTAGAGGCCTGGATACCAATGGCGTCGCCGTTGGAGTCCTTAACCTTGCTGATCTTCATGTTGCGAACGATGACGTTCTTGACCTTGTTGATGTAGAGGCCGGCACCGACGAGCTCAGAGCCCTTCTGGCCGATGATGGTTTTGTCCGACTGCACACGCACCTTGGCGCCGCCGGAAATCTTGCCCTTGACAACAATGTTGAGCTTGCCACTCGATTCGGCAGCCTTGGTGAACTGCGCAAGGGTCGACACAGTTGTCGTGGCACCACCCTTGCCGCCGGTGGTGCCACCGTTGGTGCTGGCGTAACCGATGTTGCAGCTCTCGGTGACGGAGGCGCGCTTGGCAATGAGCGCAGGGCTGCCGTCCTCCTGGATGGTGGGAGTGGGCGTGGCCGTGGCGAATCCCAGAAGGGCGAGGTTGAGAACGTTGGAGAACTTCATCGTGATGGTTTGGACTTGGTGTGTTATATCAGGTAATGAGGTGATAAAGGTTTTGCTAAGTATGGGAAGGATCCAGTCCAAGGGCCACACAAGAGTGAAGTAAAAGAATGTGATGTAAAGAATGTGGAAGTCAAAGAGAGACAATGTGAGATGGAGAGCAAGAATCAACTGTAAGAAGCCAGCGTAGTGCTGGATCTTATACTAAGCGGTCGCACGCTCTCCAAACGATTATGTCTCCTCATCAAAGGGTCCCTGTCACGCCACCCCCATGGTGGATTGCCGTTAAATGAGAGGGCGGGTAGGTTATGATGGGCCTTTACCATGTTCTCGGCATATCCCTATCTGGACGCAAGGCAGCTCTTTTTGGCCCATACCAGCTACCTCCAGCTTGGCATTTGGACTTCAATGATCAGGCAGTGGTTGACATGGTCATCAAGTCAAAGTTTGTTTGCTCCTAAGTAAGTATACGCATCAGTGATAAATATCGGTATTTTTGCCTAAACCTTGACCAGCAACATATAGCGTCTTTGAATGTCCACCTCAGTCACAACCACACAACGGTACACCATATAGCCACTGGCTGAAGATGGTTCCACCAGTTAACCTTATGGACAACAATCTCCGACCTCCGAAGGGTGGGGAAGCATGAATCTGAAACAGGGTCACTGATTGCATTCCTAATGCTCGTGATTGAGCTCGATTGACCTCGTGTATCCTCGCCTGGTATGAGTGTGATACATCCGGATATTCGGGCTCGGCGCCTGACAAGTGGGGAAAGCCACGGAGTCGGCGCGCCAGCACGGCGAGGCCGCCGAAAGGGACTGATGGCTCTGATGACCAATTCTCGAAGGTAGACTTGATTGAAAGCCCTGACTGACCGTAGAGAAGATATCCAAGGCATTCCTCCGCGTCGGCGATGTCTCCCTTCGTAATGAGAGTGGCTAGCATTGGCACGAAAGCTTGGTTTGCCCCTTTTCCGTGGCTCCAGAACTCTGCCAGGAGGCACCACCCTCACGGCGCAAACTTTCCCATCCTCCTTGGCCCGCGTCCCAAGACTGGCTGGAGGTTTGAGCTCTTACAAGGATTTTCAGCCAACGAACTCGCGAACTCCATGCTTCTGTGGATGCAATGTTGCTTGGTGTTTGCCAAGTCGAGGCCGCGTCATCCGAATATTCGGATCGAGCCGGGGACACCGGAACATTTAAGCACCACGTCTCAATTCAATGCGCTGCCAAATGGATACGAAAAGGGTTGATGCTTGAAGGCTCGTCTTGAATCCAGGATCACGGTTCGCCTCGGGTTCATCACTAACATTGTTGATCTTGAGAATCGTATCCCGAGTTCAGACGAACAACCGAGTCGGCCGTGATGCCCCACCAAAAAGCAGTGCCAAGTTGACATCGGCATTACATACCCGGTATGGTTGAAAATGATGTCCCCTTGGAAATATGCATTTCTCTTGCCGCTTTTGCCCCTTTAATTAATTGCTGAGGCCCAGGCCTCTAGCCAAGTTGTCGTGAGTCTGGGCAGTAACTGACAAGCGCGAATGCTTCACCGGGGACCAGACTCTACGGAGAACATCATTCCGTTGACCGATAAATTAAAAGTTGGCTATCAACATGATGAGCCGATCAAGAGCTATTCATGTGGAAAGACTTTGCTGACACATACGGGTGTTCAAGTCTTACCTTAGGCGACATTTCTTTTTTATGAAAAGGTTACTTGTTATTTAGCACGAAGCTATATTGGTCACCCAGGCAGCAATAAAAGGCCGGGCTGTTGGGTCACTTTCGCATAGAAAGAGACTTAAACCGAAGAACTAACAAACGTAATCATAGAGATAATACCTGTGTACAGGCCCCTCTAAGTAGCATGAGCGAAGAAGACTGCGCGATAAATACAGTACTGTCCGCCTTCACTACGTCTAAGGTTGACCTCACGTTGTAGGTTACCGCACGATAAGGGCTACCCTGCACACTTTTTTGTCACTTCAATGAGGTGCTGTCATATCCCGGATACCCCTTTTGTACCTGGCAGCTTATATGTATGGCTCTATAGTGAGCAATGAGGTATCCCTTCTAGTGCTCCCCTCACCACTTCAGGTGTGCCTGTCGACCCGGCCTGGCCTACGATGAGTCTGATTTATTCCTCTCGTGACACCAAATCGACTACTTGCTTTTCATAATGGGCTATCTAAAGCAGATTGAGGTTAATTTCCCTCCTTTAGATACTGGGAGGCATGCTGATATCGACCGAAGGAGACTGCAGGAGGACATGGAAATAAGTCTACGTGCTATCTACCTCCTTGAACGAGTCCCACATCCAGCCACCAGGACAGGCTTGGCAAAATATATCGAACTATACCCGGGAGTTGCTGCTGGATCTGCGTTTGGATCAAAGAAATCCTGTGTTACCCCGCCAAGCCCACGTTGCTCTTAAGGGACGACCGTCCAGACATGAAAGAACAAGACCAAGCCCTCCCACAGATACCACATACGAACTTGCCACTATTGACTTCTAACTCCGCTGAATATTCAAGCCTTCTTCTCTTAATTAATCAATCTCCGAATCGAGATATACGGCTCCAAGGTAATCGAGCACGTAAAGGTCCAGAGACGCCACCAATGGTACTTACAATCTTGGCTACGATGGCGTCGGCGTTGATGGAGACTCTGCTCTGCAGATCGAGACGACCACTTGGCATACTATACTTCGGGTGGTTGGTTTCAATGTGGTCAAGGCCTGTGTCACCTTTTCACTTCGGCAATTTGGCGTGGCTCCTCCGGTGTCGCTTTGCGAGACGAAACCCGAAAGACTTCAAAGCCACCCGCATCTGCAACGTGCATGATGTATGTATCGGCATCCGGCTTTCTTCGTCTCAGTGGCAATATGCCACCGATGAGTTCATTGCTTGGCTGCAGAGTATGCTCATAGTGAGACGCACGGTTCCCAATCGTACACTACGGATCTCTGAGTTTGAGTATGAACCCTGGGTTCCGGAAGTCGCGAAAAAGCGGTATACACAACCTTTCCCCTAAGCTAATCATATTATTCACCGATGTCGTCCCAGTTGCTGGCCCAGTTTTCAAAGAAGATGAGCACCATCTGTGAGCTGGTCTTCTCGATCGTCTCATGACATGTGTCATGTTCCTCGTCTGTAACACTCCTCGCGACTACGGATGGGGCTGGTATCCTCGTTAACCGCTCTATGCTCACTTGGGCCGAGTCTCTTCTATATAATCAACTCACATCAATAGCTACTGGACGTAATCGACTGATTATCAAACCTAAAGGTAATTATTATAAATGTACGAGCTCGTTCTTCGCTTGTCTTGTGGGAAAGCTTACACAACCAAGCCGTGTATGTTTATCTAGTACTGAGATTTTCCTCTGTTAATTGGCAAGCATCGCATCTCTACGAAGGCCGTGGTGAGATCTCACGCGACGCTCATCCTAAGCCTCGCCTTTCTGCCCTGGGACTATGCGAGTCATGATGATTCCCCCTCGAGTAGTATATTCGCTCCGAGTTGCGTAATCTTCGGGCAGCAGTTTCGCATCACCGTTGGCCATGACAGCTTCCGCGAGCGTGCACCGGCCCACCTCCTCAAATCCAAGACTCTTGTACAGACCGACGGTGGCGGTGTTTTGTGGCTTGACCATGAGTCGCACCAGGGAGCTCGAAGCAGGCCTCTCCAGCTCGAGGTAGCGGAGTGCTTCCAGGCAAAGCCTTTTGCCTAAGCCGTGGCCGCGGTGCTCCGGAAGGTTGTACAAGCTGAGCATCTGCCACTGCTCTGAATGCGCGTCTGGATCCACGGGCGGCTGACCTGATTCTTCGGGCAGATCATACTCATCTTGCGTCAGTGGTCCGCGCAGCGTAACTTGCCCGACCCATTCGGCGGTACCGGATCCGATATGAGAAGCGGCGCAAATGAAGGTCTCTTTTCCCTTCTCAGAAAGGCGTTGTTCCCAAACTTTGTCGCCGAAGCCTGACTCAATTTCATGCGTTGAGGAGAATGAGTCGGGGGATGTGCTCAGTGCCTTTAGGCGGAGCTTGCGATATTGAGCGACAGAAGCCGCTAGCTGTTCGGTCTGCGAAATGCGAAAGAACGTGTACGTGTAGTCGGAAGCCATGGTGTAATGCCCAGTTGTGCGAGACAAAGGTAACAGAAGATGATGGACACGATGTCCTTAAGACACGGCATGAGGCACTCTTATAGCTAGAGGATTTGTTATCGGACTAGGTCAGCCGCCAGTGGGTCAAAGGCACTAAGAATAGCACCTACAGCGAGATTTAATTTTTGATTAGTAAAACCGGCCCGCTCGTGAACATGATTTTGGAGTCGTAGGGTGCTATCCGCCAATCTCATTCTAGTGTGAGACTGTAAACATTGTGACTGACCTCAAGCTCGTGAGCATAGGCCTGTCACTTATTCAGTGATGCTGATGGAGTGGCCTTTTTGTGTTTCTGAATTCACCCAAGCCGGCTATTGAGACCCAGGAACCGACGTCAATGCAGCCTTCCAGCCTCCTTCTCAGGGGCTGCTTCTACGTACAGCTCAGTATGGGAGTTCGCGCTTCTGACAACCTTCAACTATGTCGATGTGGAGAAGCTGCGTCAAACACATTTCTAGAGTGTATAGGAAGCTAACCAGTCGTTAGTAGCGTGGTTGCGGTACCTAGAAGGTGACAAGGCGTTTGTAAAGAAGTCACTTATTCCAAAGAAATTCTACAAACACAACATACTTTCTAAGGCAGTTGCGTTGACATAATCCGATCCTTACTTATAGCAAATGTACACTTTAACTACCTTGCCTGTCCATCCATCCGTCTATCCGGTATATCCACGCGTTCTACGATATTGATCGATCAGTGTACATCTCGTCCAGTGGTGTATCGCGGATTCCTACTACCTACCCTCCAGATATGTAAGTTCTCTTTGACCGTCCGTCTCACTCGTGTATCTGTACTAGTCTGTAATACTCTCGAGTTCATTAGGGAGCTTGTCGCCTGACGATATCTCGTAGAACACTACTGCCCGCTATAGTAGCACAATAGCTCACTGCCTTCAGCAAGTCTTCATAAGATGTCGTCATAGAAGTGAGTAAAAAGAAGCTCTATCTTGGAACTCTGAGAACGTCTTTGAACTTGGACTATAGTCGGAAACAGAGGGATCTTGCGTCGTTGGTATAGAAAGGGATGATTTTGCATCACACGACAAGCTTGGAGAAATCTTTGATTGGCAGTGAAGAAGCCCACCTACGAATGTTTGTAGAAGCGACGAAATCCATGCAGAGTTCCAACCGTCAACTTTCTATCGACGCGCAGCTGATGCTGCCGCCTTGGTGCGCATCTTGGGTTGTCAGGTAGGGTTGACTGAAATGCCTTGACTGACCCATCATGTCGGTGCTGGCTGACATTCCATAAGAAGTGCCGATGACACTCTGAATACTCGTCTTTTATTTTCCGTACGGATTAGCCTCTGGAATTAAGCCCTTCTGGTGAGTTCGTAATTCATACGTCAATTGATTACCCCATGCGCAGTACTCGGAATAGCAATCCCTTGACAAGACCAGAGGCGAACAGGATCCGCAGCAAGTAACGCCGAGATGTGCTTAGCATTTCAGATCTCTGCAGTGACTGGGAGCAACTTGACCAGAGCAAAGGTTCTGGCGGGGTGAAGAGGTCTTCCTCAAGGCAGCACTGAAATCAATGCATGCGCATAACGGGGAGGGCAGCCGAAATCCTGGTTTTCTGATTCCCACAATATTCCAGAGCCTCTCTATCGAGCCGCTGTCCCTGGCTACTCTGAGAGCAGGTTCCAGGTAACTTCCAAAGTCAGTTCGCCATCAGCATACCATGAAGGCGAAGGAGGTGCGGTCCGGCGGCCGGAATGACGCCTCCAATTTACGTGATGCCGGCTGACGGCAAGGATGGCCCAAGTCAAGACCGGGAAGGTCGATGTAAGCTGACGCTGACAGTCCCATCGTGGCTCCACATGTGAGGATAAAGTAACTCTTGGTCCTGACATGAAGGCCATTCTTCCAGCGTCTCCTTCACTCTACCTTCATTGCCGTCCCCAGGTAGCTTAGATCAATCGTTGAGATCAAACACTCCAATTCTTCCGCGACCATGATTAACATGGAACTGCCTGTCACCCCTCTCGTCGTCACTCTCCTTCTCCTGGTTCCATTGACACTCTACATCCTCCAGAGGCCAATTCCCTCGATCCCTCGCGCGCCATGGGCCTTCTTGACGACGGATCTGCCAGCGCTCATATCCCACCCGACGACGGGGTTCGCCTATCTCAAATCCCTCCCGACCACCCACCAGACGCCGCTGCGCCAAGTCTGGCTGAAGCCCTTCTCGCGTCCCTACCTGCTGCTCGCCGACTACCGCGAGGCGCGCGACATCCTCACGCGCCGCCGCGAATGGGACCGCAGCGACTACTCCATCTCCATCCTCGGCGGCGTCGCGCCGCGCCACCACATCAACCTGAAGCACGGCCCGGCATGGCGCTACCACCGCGCCCTCCTCGCCGACACCATGGGCCCCGCCTTCCTCCACGCCGTCGCCGCCCCCGAGATCTACCGCTCCGCCACGGCCCTCGTCACGCTGTGGGACCTGAAAGCCGAGCGCGCCGGCGGCGCCCCCTTTGAGGCCGGTGGTGACATCTCCCGCACCGCCCTCGACGCCGTCCTCGATTTTACCTTTGGCAAAGCCTTCCCGCACCGCACGCTGCCGGCGCAGACGCGCGCCGCCGAGTCGGCGGAGGCCCAGGACGGCGGCAGGCACGTCGAGCGCGGACCCCGCGGCGACGCCGTCTTCCCGCAGGGCGCCATGCACGAGACGCTCGAGGCGACGCTGCACGCGGGCGAGCTCGTCGGCCGCGCGGCGGCGACGCCCTTCATCGACCTCGCGTACCGGTACTTCGCCTTGCTGCCGTCGGAGCGACGCTTCCGCGCCCTCCAGCGCGGCTACGCGCGCGAGCAGATCCTCGGCGCCGTCGCGCGTCTCGACAAGGTGCGCGGCGCGTGGCACGACGACGACGAAGATGACAGCTGGGCGCGCTCGGCCGTCGACCTGATGATGGCGCGCGAGCGCCGGCTCGCGGACAAGGAGGGCCGCGCGCCGGTGTACGTGTCCGAGGACACGTCGGACGAGGTGCTCGGCTTCATCGTCGCGGGCCACGACACGACGGCCACGACGCTGAGCTGGGGCCTCAAGCGGCTGACGGACGCGGCGGCGGCGCAGGCGTCGCTGCGGGCGGCACTGCGGGCGGCGCACGCGGCGGCGGCGGCCGAAAGGCGCGCGCCGACGGTGGCGGAGATTGTGGCGACGAGCGTGCCGTACCTCGACGGCGTCCTCGAGGAGATGGTGCGGCTCGGGACGCCGGTGCCGGTGCTCGAGCGGCAGTGCGACCGCGACACGACGGTGCTGGGCCGCGCTGTGCCGAAGGGGACGACGATGCTGATGCTCGCGCAGGGGCCCAGCTTGACGTCGCCGGCGCTGCGGATCCCCGAGGCGGCGAGGAGTCCGTCGGCGAGGCCGTGCGGGGCCTGGGATCCCGAGGGCATGGAATTGTTTGCGCCGGAGCGGTGGCTGTCGACGGACGGCGCGGGGAATGTCGTATTCGATCCGCTGGCCGGGCCGGTGCTGGGGTTCGGCGGCGGCGTTCGGGGGTGCTTCGGGCGGAAGTTGGCGTATCTGGAGATGAGGATCGTCTGTACTCTTGTAGCGTGGAACTTTGAGCTTTTGGAATGTGGCGAGGAGCTTTCTGGGTATGAGGCCATGGAGGAGATTACGTACAAGCCGACGAGTTGCTACATGAAGCCGAGGCGGTGGGAAGACGCGTGACGGTTTGGCCCCTTTTCATGATGGGTCGGCTCTTTTCCGAGCTCATCACTGTTGGCCATACTAGTATGCCGTGTTCATGTTGCACATCATCACGTCGGATTCATAGCACCCGTCGGCTACAAAGCCCAAAGTCAGTGGCAGCTTTGCCTGAGCGGTGACCTGTGCAGCTTGATTCCCGACTGAAACGAGCTGACCTGTGGAGTGTGCGTCTTACACGTACAACTACTCAGTGTGACAACACCTAGAAGGGCCTGCTCAACCTTGTACAATCACAATCTGCCTCCCATTTCTTTCGGAATACTCCTCGTCATGATCACAAGATTTCTCATACAACAATGAGCCCTTCCATTGTCGTGTTCAACAACACAGCGCACCCAAGCTCCGCGAGGGCTCCGCAGTCACAGTAATGACGTGACATTCATATATGCGTCATGGGGTATCTACTCTTCCTCGGCCGGAACCATAAGCCGGGTGGATCGTTCATCATGCATCCAGAACAACCAGAGGCTGTTGACCACCTGCCGCCCCAAACGCCGTGTCGCATGCTAAAAAGGGCGAACCTCATGCCCGGAATCTCGCGCAACGCCTCCTGCAACATCGTACACACACCTGCCGGCTTTTGCTTCTTTTCATCAAGTCGTAATCGCTGCCGCCTTTTCCGAATCGGGCGATTTGCGGCCCTCCACATCGGTCAGTCCCTTCTGCCGCAGAATCGTGTGCAGCTCGCCCATGCGCACCGGGCGCGTCAGGAACAGGTCCAGCCCGCTCGCAAATGCCTCTTTCCGCGCCTCTTCAGAGCCCAGACCTGTGATGGCGATGATGGTCGTCGGAGCAAGTTTGTTGAGACGCTCGAATTGGCGAATTCGCCGCGTTGATTCGAGGCCGTCCATGACAGGCATATTGATGTCCATGAGAATACATGAATACCTTCCGGGGTCCGCCGAGAAGGCCTCGAGTGCCTCAAGTCCGTTCATTGAAGTGCAGTGCTCTCGCCCCAGCCTCTTCATAAATGTGGACAGGATCTGGACATGTCAGTCTGAGCCTTCATCGAGACGGTACGTAGCAACTCACCTTGAGGTTGATAATGTTATCATCGACAATCAAAAAGTGTTTCTGGTCGGTGCTGGAGGAAGCTGCAGCTCCAGTGGCATCGGCGCCCATCGCTTCTGTTTGGATCTCTTTGACTGTTTCGACCGCGTCTTGCGCTTGGCCCGCTTCCTTTGCAGCGACAGGCGCCTCGATAGGGACTGTTTCGTTGGAATGAGTCGCTTGGCTGACACTGATACTGTTCGTAAGGGGTGTTCGCCGTTTGGGCAGAGCCAGGTTGAATTCAGAGTCGAGATCTAGGTTCCATAGCCGACAAGCTATCGAAGACACATTTGACTCGCCGGGTACTCCGTTGGGTTGTAGACTGGCTGTGGTGCTGCAAGTATTGTTGGACGGCGCATTGTTCCGGGCATTTGAGACTGATGCCGCCGCAACGGCGTTGACAATCTTGAGCTGCTGCCACCGGGTCAATGCAGCTGCGACAGCCTTGCCAAACTTTCTCGGCGTGTTTCTGCAATCGATCAGCTAATGACTTGAACACGGTACTTCGGAGGCTTACGGTTGATGAACAAACTCAAAAACGGCATGAGGGGCTGACGCTTTCAGCACAGAGTCGAATTTCATCGAGTTACCCGCGTTGTGACATATAACAACGCTGGGGACTGGATGCTGCTGAATAGAGCGGGCGTCGAGCTGGCTGAAGGCTGCCTCGCTGTAGATGACAACATCAGCATCGGAGGAAGCGGCGCCGGCAACACTCTTCATGCCACTCAGCTGCATTCCGAACCACCTCAGTGGAAGGGATTCAATAGGAATATCCTTGCCACCAGTTGTGCTATTCGGCCCAACAGGCTTCTTGGTGAAACCAACAGCCGATACTTTGACGTCGTGCAGGATTTTGGAGTCAAAAGCGAAACGGCTATCGACCTCCTTGACGGCCCTCTGCGTCGGCGCATGGGTGAGGGGAAGAGAGACGGCGACTGTGGTACCCCTGTTTACACGGCTCTTGACGCTGATGGAGCCCCCGAGGGAGCCCACAATCTGGCGAACGAGACTGAGGCCCAGACCGGTTCCCGGCGCGAGGCGGTTTTCTTGAGAGAACGGAACAAAGAGCTTCGTGCGCAGGAACTCCTCGGTGATACCCTTGCCAGTGTCGGCGACGGTAATGACAACGTTGGCAGAGCCTTTTCGCGGCCCCTGAGCTGCGGCCTCTTGCCCGAGCGTGATCTTGATGTGGCCATTCGATGTGTACTTCAGCGCGTTACCGAAAAGATTCATAATGATACGACGAATCGCACCAGGCTGAGTAGAGAATGCCCACGAGCAACTAGGGTCCATGTCGATGATGACGTGGACGTCGCCGAGGTTTGTCGGCAGGCTGTTCGAGCCGTCTCGGGTCTTGCTCAGGTCTACCGAGTGGATAGTGTCGAGGCGTTCCTGGGCTGGACTCATGGGGCCCTGCGCACCGTGTCTCGTGAGCTGCTCGGCAACCATGTGTTGGAAGCTGTGGCCGATGAAGACGCTCTCGATTACTTCCTCGGCGAGGGCATCAAGCTGAATCTCCGACACTAGGGTCATCATGCCGTTTTCGATACTTGTCTCGTCTTTGCTGTCGTGCGTCATGCCACGACGACCCTTGTTCTGCCTCCGACGTGCTCTCGACGACCGCAGAAATGTGTTGATCTTGCTGTGCGCGAGCAACTAAATGGCAGTTAGAATCGAGAAACAGGGCCAGCTCGCAGAGAGCATTCTTACATGATCAATGGTATCCAAAAGCGTCTTGCCCGAAATCTCAATCGTATGGACAACATCGACTTGGAAGGCGTCCAACTGTGTGTCATGGAGCAACTCAGCAGCGGCGACGACGCCATGCAGCGGCGAACGCAGCTCGTGGCTCATGGAGCCGAGAATGTCTGTTTTGGCCTTGTCAGACACAGCAACATCGAGCCGCCGGATCTCCGCCATGGTGATCATGCCAAAGGCCCTGAGGTAGGGCAGATCGGCGTCCCTGGTTATCATGCGAGCTGAGTTCTTGCTCCAGACGAATCCGCCAGCGTGCCACCTGTCTTTGTAAGGGTCCCACAGGGGCACCATGGCGATGCTTCTCGCGGCGGGAAAGAGCTTCCCGATGGTCGAAGCTTCGTTCCTCCGTGAATATGGCGAGCCTTTAGGTTTGCACTTCTTAACGTTGACCGGCGGAGAGCCATCTTCTGCGCCTTCGAGTTCTTGTGACAGAGAATCCGAATCATCGCCCGATGATTCCTCCGAGTACCATGATCCAGTTTCGTCATAGCTGAAGATCTTGCCGTTCGGATAGCGCCGCATGAGCTTCTTAAGAAACTTCTCGGTGAGCGTTTTTGGCGCGTCGGGATCAACTGTATGAGAAGAAGGGGGCATCGGATGGTTGTATGACGTAGAACTGCCAAAGACGCGGCATGGAGTCTCCTGGTTGCTGGTCTGGCTTTGCCCCGATAAACTGTCATCGCTGCTCGAGGTGGGGCCGTCTGAATCAAGCGACGTGTTGTGCGAGCTCATGGAGTCAACGAGTCCGCCAAATGAGCCGACACTGGCGTCAAGGAACATGGCTCCGTCAATGTCAAGAGACTCACGGATAATGTGTGCAGCCTTGGCGAAAATGCGATCGACCTCGACCTGGCGGGGATCAGCTGGCGACACGCTGGAAGCCGTCGTGCTCGTCGTTTCAACGGTGTCGGAAGAGCCTGAGCAGGATGCAGCGATGCCATCGTTGGTCACAGGACTGATGCTTGGGCGGATAGCTTCCTGAATTCCAGCAATCTCTTCGGACGCAGTTTCAGAGACCTCGACGAGGCCGTCATCGCCGACGACAATGCGGGGTGCCTCGGGCCCGTCCGGGGTGTAAGAAACGCCATTGGGCTCATAGGCTCGTGCTTCAGCAATGTGGTGGTCAGTCTCAGACCACCAATTGCCAGGCTCGTCTCGGCCCTGGATGAAGTTGCTCAGGCCGTGAACCATCCGCTCGCTGCGCACATATGTGTCGGTGACGCGTCTCGCCTCCATAAGGCCCATGATGGTCCGAGACAGATCACTCATGAATTCGACTTGCTCGTCGGTCAGGGCGTGGCGGGCTTCGGGGCCGAAGACGCAGAGAACGCCAATATTGATGCCCCTGGCGGAGCGGAGCGGCACACCAGCATAATATTTGTGACCGGGTGTGCCGCTAACGAAGGGTCGCTCGTGGAATCGCGGATCGACAGATAAATCAGGAATCAACGTCACGGGGAGAGGATGTCCATTGTTGTCATTCTTGGGCCCCGTGTATACTTTTTCACCCGCTCCCATGAGAACATGCTCGCAGATGCCGTACGTTCGAGGGATGGCAGTGCCGCAAAGCCACAAGTGATCCTCAAAGTTGGGAGTGTTGGCGCGGAGGGGCAGGGTCGGCGTAGCTTCGGCGACAACGTACTGGCGGCGGCGGTCAAAGAGGGAGATGAGGGCGCGCGAGGCATCGAGGCGGATGGCGCACAACTGGGCCAGGGCGGTCAGGTTCGTATCGGAACTGGAGGAGAGTGTCTCGCGCGGGACGGGGCGATGAGGTTCGTTCAGCACGGTTTTCGAGATGAGGAGGGAGTCGTATCTGTCGGCAGGTCATGTCAGTTCACAAATGTTCGTGCATGCATGCACATGGTCAAGGTCGGGGGGAGGATGGAGGATGGAGGATGAATGATGCGACTGCCAGCAGTAGGTCGATGGGCACATACTTGAGAGTCTCCCACTCGCGGACGCCCTCGTTGACATCGGCCATATCTCCGGTCCCTAAAAGGTGGGAGATTGCGCAATGGTTTGCGAGGGCATGAGAGCCGGTAGATGGTCCGGTCCGAGGTTGGTTGTAGGTCGACCGAGCCTCGTCGTCGTCGAAGGGGCTTCCGTCTCGTTCGCTTGGTGGCCTGGACAGAGAGGCGCGTGGTGGAGGTTTGGTTGGAGCTTGGGTGGAGGTCAAGGACGCAGAGACGCAGGACGAAAGCCTCGCGGGACGCTGAAGAGCGTGGATGGCAATGGCAAGGGTAACGAGCAAATACAGGGCAGGGTCAGCCGAGTCGGCCCCAGGGAGGCGAGCTACAAGCGGCAGGCGGCAAGTGGCAGTGGACAAGCGCAGCGTACCTCAGGTAGGGTCCCTTCCAATGTACGGTCTGTTGGGGGGGGCAAGTCGGGTGGGAAGGGCAGGAGTCGGTTTGCTTCCGGGGTACGTGGGTGGACAAGAGGGGGAAGGAAAGGGCCTGGCCAGACCCCTAGACCAGAATCGAGGCAAGTTCGACCCTAGTAACCAGCCTGGGGGGTGGCCTTGGTCGAGAATGATCCAAAGAGCGAAAACGACGTCGACGTCAACAGGCTGCCCCAGCTACGGTACCTATGCGATGCGTTGCGATCCCTACGCTGCGATGCGGTACATCTGGCGATCGTCGATGGCGGCTCGTCCGTTGAGCATCCTCTGTAAACAAGTGCTCGATTCTTGGCGGGAGCTGGCAGAGCAAGAAAGTGACAAACCAGAGCGAGTGTCCCTCGTCCACACAGAATGGGCAAATGTTCAGAATTGCATGCATCAGCCACGCCCGAGGGGCAGATTTCCATGTAGCCACACCCAGTCCTGCCTCTCCCCACCCCTGGCCGTGTGGTTTCGCCCCCCTCTGGCGGCCGATCCCAGCACCTGAACCCGATGGCACTAAAAGGCACCAGGTGGGGGCGTGCCGTTACCCAATCAGTGCCTGTCCTCTCCCGATCCAAGAAACTCTCCCTCCTCCCCCTGCCCTTGGCCCCCTTGGGCCCTCTGACGATCGAGCACTGCGATTCTGTTGCATCGAGATTTGTCCTTCAACCCATCGAGATTGATCCTCCATCCTCCGTCATCCAGCATCTCCATCATCCATCAAAACCCATGACGTCGGACCTGTCGCCGAGTTGTCTCTGCTGACACGATTCGATCACAAGGTGCCAAAGATCGCGAGACGGCAAATCTACGGCCCCGGCCGCGCCGTCGATGGCCCCGTATCGTACGCGGCACCCGTAGCGGCCGCCGGCTGCGAGCTCGATGAGACCAACCAACAAAACGGGCCCTGCCCCCCCCCCGTTGACTCGGCTGTGGAAAATGGAAAAGGGGGTCCGGGTTCTGGTAGAGGCAGGGACCAAATGCCTGGTTACGCGGTGGCCCGCCCACATGCACCCCATTGCGGGACGATGCTGCACACTGCGAAGACTCGCTCCAAAGGATTACTCATGAGGAGGGGGCATGTTCGCGATGGTGTCATCGCCCCATGATGAGTCTTTTGTCTCTGGCTTCGGCAGAACCACCAAAAAAAAATCGGGATTCACCGTCATCTGCTACATCACGTATCCGGAGCTCCGATACCTGTCGATTGAGTTGAGTCGCAAACGCCAAGAAAAAGGGGAAAGAAGAGGAGACAACCACGCTTCTTTTTGACGCAACCGTCTCACGACCCCAATGACCAACTCTGTCCCCGCCCAAACCTTCTCCGAAGTCCCGGAAGGGATCCTGGACCTCCTCATCCTCCATCTGCCGTACTCGTTGAGTCTCGTACGCCGCCTCCAGTACACGGTTGCTTCTCCCACCGGCAAAACCCCCAGCGCTCGCATCGTCGTGGCCTCGGATAGTCCGCCAGCAGAGCCCACACGTCACGATGCCGCCTTCGATGCCACCGCCCGCCATTTCACGGTCTCCTACTTCGACCCGTCCCGCGGCCCTGAAACCCAGACGTGGATCTACTCGACGCTCGAAGACGCCCACGCCCGTGACTCATCCGTCGTCCTGACCCAGGACGAGACGGCGCACTGCGAGAAGCAGATCCTCGCCGTTGTGTCCGAGATCAAGCGTGTCGCTCGCGAATACGATGCAGTGGAGCCCCTCGCCTTCCCTCGTCAGGTCATAGTCGGCACCCTCCATCATGCCGTACGCGCCGTCATGCGCAAGCACGACGTTTCCCTGACCCATCGCCACGACTATCAGAAGATCATATTTCCGTTCGATACGCTGCCCTCGGCTGATGCAGCGCTGCCAGCGGGCCTGCGCTTCGAGACCACAACGCTGGAGGATTGTCACATCGTCAAGTCGCGGACGGACATTCCGCGCAAAGTGTAAGGCTGCCCACCTGACGATCCATCAAAATGGACATACGGGCACCAGCTGATAGTCGCCAGGACGACCTTGTCCACGTTACCGAGCATAACCATCAAGCAAGCAGACGGGACGCCCGTCGCATGGGCATTTCTAGGCATGTTCACTTTCGAGGCCAAAATTCTTCAGCCGCCAGGGCATCCCGCTAACAGACGACGACAGGCCCTGACGGCTCCATGTGCAGTCTCCACTGCGAAGAGCAACACCGACGCAAGGGCTTGGCTCGCGCCGTGGCCGCCAAGGTCATCCGCGAGAGGACACGCTTCTTCGGTAGCGAGCCGTGGTCCTCATCCGAGGTTGCGCCAACGAACGTGAGCAGCCACGCCATGTGCAAAAGCCTCAACGGAGAAATCAAGTGGGATGTTAGCTGGTGAGTTCTCTTCTTCGTTCCAAGTGCGTACTTCGCTGACACTCCCAGGACGCTTCTTGGGATAGAGGAGAAAAGTTCATAAATGACTAATGCCGCCAGTCGCTGGATGGCTGAATATTCGACAGCGGTGTATGTTCCGGGACAGTGGAATCAGAAATTGTTCCGTACGAGTTTAGATTGCTGCGATACCCCCGTCTTACTCTGTGACACAGAAGTTGGATACTCTCGCAAGGGGGTCATTGAGAAGCCAAAAGGACCCATCACGTTCACCAGATGCACCATCCGCGGTAGACATGCTCACAGGTGAAGTTTCCCTGCAGGTTGTGATCAGTGGACCGCCTGGTAAGATATCCATAGTCCGGGGACAGCATCAGACCGAGTTCACGTCAGAACTTGAAAAGGTTCTCAAATGCAGCCCAGAAGAATGATCCAATTGTCCTCAACACCCTAGGTTGCCATCGAAGCAAAGCCATTTCAGCCCTACGACCTCCGAGTGGGCGGGTCAGCCTCGGTGTGATCCCACCGACCGACCCCTCCAGGAGATCTCGATACGCCCAGGCTCTCGCGCCTCGACCTATCACGTCCGACCGGCCAAGTCGCCAGCTGGTCATAAGACGTCAAGACCACTGCTGATGCCATCATCGCCATGGCATGAGTTATTGCCAGGGCATTTTGTGCACGACTCTTTTCCCCTCGCAGGATGTGGGTGCCTGGTGGAGAAGCATGAAGCCATTCTGTTGGAGACTGCGCTGGAGACGCTGGAGACGCAGGAGGTTGTTCTCCGAGGGTGAGCGTGTCGCACGGGTGATGTCACTTTTTCTGGGTCTTGCAATGCTTTGTATATATGCTCATCGTGTGCTGTTGCGCATGGGTTTCTTCTGCCTGCATTGGACCATACTCACAAGATCTGATTGAATCGACAAGATTTGCGTAACGAGCCCAACAAGCGACCATCAGAAACGAGGCTGAGATTCAAAAATGGCACCTTCCCACGGACAAAAGGTGAGCCCGCTCGTCCAAGATGCCAGGTGTACGAGACAAGACTAACAGCGCACGAGGTCGACCTCGGCAAGGACGCTCCCGTGACCCAAGAGTCCACAGGCGCCGTCCCCTCGGGCTCCCTCGCCAACGAGTCGGCCAAGAAGGGCGGCGACTTTGCCGAGAACAGCGGCGTCCAGGCAGGCTCAACCGCCGACTCCAAATCGTCGGGTACAGACGCCAACCACGGCAGCAGCAAAAACAGCAACAGCAATGCGTCTTCCAGTACCAAGGGCTCGTCTGGCGGCGGCGGCGGCGGCAACGGAGATTCAAAGTCCTCCGGCGCCCAGGGCGGCACGGCGCCGTCGTACGTCGAGAACCAGTACATCCGCGACGGCAGCGGCCCGCACGGCAAGAACCTGCAGGAGGGCATCGACTACGCGAACACCAAGGACGGCCTGAAGGCGGCGCTCGAGGCGGAGCCGGGCTCGGCGAATGACCCTGCGCGGGCGGCGGAGCAGCAGTTTTTGCAGTCGCAGACGAGGGCGGGGCGCGATGCTGGGCCGAAGGAGTTTGAGGTCGGGAGCAAGACTACGTTTGACAATCTGGAGGAGAAGCAGGCTTGAGGGTGGGCTTGATTTCAGAGTTGCGGAATGATGTATGAATGAATGTATGAGTGTTGGCACTCTCGTTTCGTGAGACCTACCAGGGGGTATATGGGTATGGCTGCTCATGTTGACGATGCTTGCTGAGTGCAAATGCAAGCGAGATGAATGGCGCATGCCGTAACACATTGTTGCCTGGTCTGACATTGGTAAAAGGCGACGTTGGTCAAATAGGAACATGGCGAGTTTGTATTCGGCCGCGAAGACCTCCGGCGCAGTTTCGTCCACTTACCCGACGGCCGAATTCGTGATATCCAGTCCTCACATTCGATCACCTTAGATGCAACATCTAGCGACGTAGCTATTCGATATATAGGGCCTGATTCGACATCGGCATGGTTCCTTCGGAATTCTCACGGCATAGGCGAGCGAAGAAATTTCAGGCCGAGCAGTGATTTTGAGAGTCGTCATGTTCTCTCGACTGATTTGATTGCCTGTTCCTACCATAATTCAAGCACAAACATGCAGCTAACAACGGTAATATAAACCTACCGTACTCACAAAATCAAAGAGTCGACTCGACAGGGACTTTCTTGTTTACTTCTTGGAGGTGCTTTTTGCACAACAGCACTGACATGTGTGATGAGATGTCCAACCAGATACTCAAACCACGAATATGAGAACCACCTGACGCCTGGGCATGATGTGAACCAGTCAGATACTACTCCAAATCCAAAAAGCAAAATAGTGAATTAAGCTTGCCGAACTATGCATTTAGTCTAATCAAGTTGCTATGGCCTGTGCTCAGCCGTCTGAGACGGAACGGTGAATGTCATCGATGACGTAGCTCATATCCGCGATACAGCCACGACATCAACAGCCTCTAAAATCATCCCGTCAACACCTCGCATCCCAAGAACACACAGACTCCAGAATCGACTTTTTCAATGTTGCCTAGGTTGCCGGCAATATCTCTTGCTAGACACGTCACAAGGACAATCACCCTCGCGCGCACCGCTCGCCCGCCCCAGTGCCAACCCCTCCACACCACAGCCATGAGCTGGATGGACTCGTGGTCGCGCCCCTCCAAGTCGCAAGCGACGCCGGCGCCCTTCTACCTCCTCCCGCATGGCGACGCGACCCCCTACTGCCGCACCTGCGGCCGCGTCATCTCGAGCCGCAAATCCGCCGCGGCCGCCACCAAGAAGCCCGACGCCAGGAAGACCGATGCCCCCAAGTACTGCTCCTCTCGCTGTCGCGGCCACAAGCCCGGCCGTCTCGACCGCGAGATCGAGGCCGCCTTTGTACGCTTCCTGCAGCGCGACGAGGCGCTCGCCGAGACCGGCGCGCCGCGCAAGGCGACCAAGGGCGACGCGCGTCTGCTCGTGCCGTGCGATGCCGTCGAGAACCGCGTCTTCGGCAACAGGGCGGATCCCGAAAAGGTCTTTGGCCGGAGGAAGAACCGGGCGTCGAGGGTCATTGCGGAGAGGGACGGCGAGGAGGAGGAGGAGGACGAGGGCGTCGACATGCGGCAGCTGCGCGTCGGCGACGAGAGTGATCCTGGCGAGGCCATCATTGACGAGATGCTCGGCCTTGCCAGGACCAAGTCTGCCGAGGTGGACCCCAGCGTGCAGGCCAGTCTATCTGTGAGGAGCGGCACGCGCGTGAGGCCGCCGCAGACCAGGTCGCAAGTCAACGGCAGCGTGGGCGGGGAGAAGGGCAAGGCGGAGAGGGTGGAGGAGACGGAGGAGATGCGGGAGAAGAGAAATGAAGGCCAGAAGCGCGCCCACGAGAGGGAGCTCGTGAGGTGCGCGGCGCGCAGGGGTGTTGTGTTCGGGTTTGCTGTCGACGGCCAGGAGGAGAGGAGGAAGTGCGAGGCTATCATGCAGGGCAAGGTCGTCGAGCCGAGCTTTGCAAAGGGCGACTGGGCAGTTCGATGGCGTGAAGAGTAGGGTCATCGAGCATCATCTGCCGTCCGCTCTGATGGAAATAGATGCACGGAGTCTCGAGACCCATGTGACGACGAGAACAAAATATATTGCAGCGTTTGACCTACGAGGGACCTGTGTCTGTGTGGAAGAGTACCTTTTTGTTGTGCTCACGCTGTCCATGGCACGAAATGGACGAAATCCGCCAAACTCGCTTGTGGCGATCCCTCTGCGAGATTGCCAACCAGCTGCTTCCCTCGTATGTTATGGCCTGGCCCTTGCTGTTCTGACGATACGAAAAAGAACCGAGACTGGAGACTGCGTCTTTCTTGACCACAGCGTCACTGTAGGACTTTGACTCGTTGGGGGTACGGCATTGGGCCAAGCTTGCTGAGGAAATGGTGCTATGTAGGAGCTGATAATTATCCTTACTTTTACCTCGGTGGCCGGTAACTAGAACCATCATGCAAGTGCTTCTGGATTCCCCTTAGCCATAACATGGTGACCAAGATCGGCCCTCATCACAAATCCGAATGGTCAATCCGAAAGTGATACGCATACCATAATCCGTCTTACCCGTTAAGCCCTTGGGTCTCTTCGCATGAGGCCTCGGCCTTCGCCTTATCACCAACGGACATGACTGCCTCTTCGGAGTGATAGCGAGTCGGGCCTCGCAGTAAGCAACCTGCTGGAGCAAAGAAGGCGGCCCGTTGTGGTTGAACATTCTGCCGCCGTCGCCAAACCCCCCCCCCAGAAACTCCACGATTCCAGGATCCCACCCTGCAGGTTTCTCCGCATTCCGTAATTGCCGATGCATGGCGGCGTGCCTTTCCCCTCAGCCTTTAGCGGCTTGTGGGGGGGAATCGGGGCTCACCATCGGCCCGCCGTTCATCTTCATAGCACTCTTTTGCGTCCATGACTGAACAATGGCGAACCACATGTGGTATGGACCTTGCCGCTCGTAATTGCCGGCCCACACGCTACCCAAACGATCGCCGAGCGTAACCCCATGATGCCAGGAACTGGGGAAACAGTCAAGGTGACTGCTTGACATCGCCAGATTGACGCTGCGTCCGACACCCGAAGTCTGGATCTCGGCCATTGTTACCCCCCTTCTTGGATATTGCCCCCCTTTCACAGAGAGTCACGGTACAAAAGGAGGCGTTCGTCATCGACGACATATCGTGGGGTTTCTGACATGGCCTTAGATTCCTGTCTCTTGCCAAACTCCCTCTCCGAAATGAAGTCTCTCCATCTCCCCGCCGCCATGTTGCTGGTGCCGGCGGCCCAGTTCGTCATGGGGGCTTGTGCCAGCAGATGCAGCGCCCTCGTTGACTCGCTGGACCTCGAGGACACCACCGTCTGGTTCTCCAGTCATGTCGCTGCCGGCACGAACATTACGTTCCCGGGGAACCATCCGACCTGTACCCGCACCAGCCAGGTTGTTGACATTGACATCTGCCGTGTCTCCATGCTCACGACCACTGGACCGACGAGTAACACGAGCATCGAGGTCTGGTTGCCAGCCAACTGGACTGGTCGCTTCCTGAGCACCGGCAATGGTGGCACGGGCGGATGTATCCAGTATGAGGACGTCAACTACGCCGTGTCGCGGGGCTTCGCCGCCGTCGGCACGAACAACGGCCACAACGGCACCATTGGCGAACCCTTCCTCAACAACCCGGGCGTCATTGAGGATTTCGCCTACCGGGCCCTCCATCTGGGTGTCGTTCTCGGCAAGCAGGTCACCAAGGCATTCTACGGCAAGGCGCACACGAAATCGTACTATCTCGGCTGCTCGACTGGTGGTCGTCAGGGCTTCAAGGAGGCACAGGACTTCCCCGAAGACTTTGACGGCATCGTCGCCGGTGCCCCCGCTTTCGCGTTCACAAACCTCACGTCGTGGAGCGGCAGCTTCTTCACCAAGACTGGGCCGCCAGGCTCCCCCACGTTCCTGACGACCGAGCAGTGGAATGCCGTGTGGCAGAATATCTTGGTGCAATGCGACGGCCTCGACGGTCAGGTTGACGGCATTCTCGAGGATCCGGACCTCTGCCAGTACCGGCCCGAGGCCCTCATCTGCGGCGCCAACACGACGGACACCTGCCTCACGGGCACCCAGGCGCAGACGGTACGCGCCGTCTTCTCGGACCTGCACGGCATCGACGGCTCCCTCGTCTACCCGCGCATGCAGCCGAGCCCGCAGCTGGGCCTGCTCCTCGGCGGCCGGCCCTTCCCCTACACGAACGACTGGTTCCGCAACGTCGTCTACAACGACAGCAGCTGGGACGCGGCGACGCTGGGGCCGGCCGACTACGCCGCGGCCGCCAAGCAGAACCCCTTCAACATCGCCACGTGGGAGGGCGACCTGTCGGGCGTGCGCGACCGCGGCGCCCGCATCCTGCACTACCACGGCCTCCAGGACCCCATCATCTCGAGCGACAACTCGGCGCGCTACTACAACCACGTCTCGCGCACCATGGGCCTCACGTCGGCCGCGCTCGACGAGTTCTACCGCTACTTCCGCATCTCGGGCCTGAACCACTGCGCCGGCGGGCCGGGCGCCACGTTCATCGGCAACAGGGCCGTGGCCGTTGCAGGGGACGAGCCGGAGCGCAACGTGCTGTCGGCCATTGTGCGGTGGGTCGAGGAGGGCATTGCGCCCGACCACATCCTCGGCACGGCGTACATCAACGGGACCAAGACTGCGGGCGTGAATTTTGAGAGGAAGCACTGCAAGTACCCTGCGCGGAACGTGTACCGATCTGGGGATCCCAAGCTGGCGGACAGCTGGGCGTGCGTTTGAGGTGCATGGGGCGGCGTTGATTTGGCTTTTGTATATTCCACGGGGACAAGGATTTCGTGATTTTACGTGCTTTGCATGGTTTCCAATTGCTTAGTCTCAAAGTCCATGAATGGAGGCGTTGTCAGAGGAGCATGGATAGAAACGAGTCCATCTCTTGGAAAGGGAGGTTCATGTCATGAGAAGCCGGACCCAGTTGTGACGCAACGCCTGGTGCCTACTGTGTCGACGTCTGGCCAACATGGCCGTCCTACCTGCATCCATCTTGTGCTGTCGATTTTTCACCGTAGGTACATGATAGTCGCCCTGTTGATGAGGGAGAGCAATTGCCTAGCCCTTCTCGCCAAGCACAAGGTACTTTAGCGGACTGAAGTCTCTCGACGTTGCAATTCTGCCCAAGCCTTCGAAGTCGTCCGGCACGCTCGATGATCTTCTTGGCCGAACCTTCAACTACTGTTCGGGGTCTAACCTTTGACTACTGTTCAAGGCCCCCTATGACTTCATTGTACCCACAGGTTGACTCGGTTCCTCGGAGATGTGTTCAGAAGAGAGGCGGCAATTCAGACAGTGGAGCGCCATCTCATTGTCAAGGATTTTGCGCCGGCACTGTTCGTCGTCCAGGTTGACGTCAGAATACGATGAACGAATTCAAATCCGTCAATAGCGCTGTTGATTGACCATTCTAGTTGAAGACCTGCCCTTCCAGGCACCTGCCTAGCTCAGTCGCGTGAGACCAGCGCTCATGTAGGCCGATGCCGCAGCTTGCTTCACCTTCCCTCAAAGAAGACAATCATGACGTTGAGGTTGTGTCTCACGTCGTTGCCTGTACCCTTCGGGAGTGGCTGTGTGCTGAAGAAACGTTGGTGCTGTGCCGTAATCAGAGCCCACAGCTAGATGCTCCTTGACCTGTGGCCGGTCCCTTTGGTGGTCCGGGCTGCGTTTGAGGAGTCTCGGAGCATTTCGATTCAGGATTGACTCAAGATCATGCCCTCCTGTCCCGACCCGACCTTCCCGAAGCTGGTGAAGAATCACGGTGCTACTACCCTAGAATACTCATGTCCTGTTGACCAGTCCTCAACAGCGATGTCCATCGACTCGACAAATGATGAAGGTCACCAGCATGTGAATTGTCGATACGAGTGAGGCTGGAGCAGCAGCTTCACACCCGGCTCGGAAGCTAGACCACGTCAGGCCACACCAGTTGAGGGACGCAGGGGTCCCCGACCAGAGGACCAGGTTAGCTCAGATGACAGTCTAGGCGCCCTAGAACGAATGCAACGTCGTAACGCCAGAGCGCATTCTTCGCCCTTGGGTTCCGCTCATCCATCACATCACGCTCGTTTTGCCATCTTCTTCAATCCACGTCGCGCCCCCATCGACACCACGACGCCTACCGCGACACAGGACGAACGACGAACGGGCGAACGGTGTCCCTGCGGATCCCACGACGAGTGGAAGGGCGCTTGGGGGCCAAGGCCCCTTGCGATTTCGTCTTCAGCAGCATCCTCCCCATCATGTCTTCACACGCCACAGCCCTCTCTTCTCCATCAAAGCCTGAAGGCCAGGTGGCGGTCGCGCGAGCCAAGTACACCCGCCGCCGGGCCCGCGGGTGGGAAACGACCAAGCTCTTCCTGCGGTCCCTCTCGCTGACGCTCTTCCTCGGCATCTTCATCACAAACATGACCTACCTCCCCATTGGCAACACAAACTCGGCGCTCGACGAGATCTGGCCGTGGATGACCATAGCGGCGGCGGGGCCGGCGCTGCTCTGGGATGTCGCCGACCTCCTGACGCTCTGGGTGCGACGGGGCCGCGCCATCGCGCCCAAGGCGCAGATTGGCATCGAGCTCGTGCTCGCGCTGGGGGCGGGCGTCGGGGCGGGCCTCGTGGGGTGGCAGCTCACCATGACGGCGGCCGGGTTCTCGTCGGCGGACCCGGGGGCGCGCGCCGAGGGCGTCCTCGGCACGCTCTTCACGTTCATGATGCTGCTGCTGGGGGCGCGGCTCGTGCTCTTTTTCCGCGCGTGCGTCGACCGCCGGCGGGAGCTGCGCACGCGGCGCCCGCGCATCATGTACATCGAGGCGCTGGGCCAGGCCGTCTTCGTCGTGGCCAAGCCCAACGTCGGCTTTGGGCGGCTGGCCGTGGGCGGCGGCGGCGGCGGACGCGATCGCAGCGCGACGGGCGACAGCACGAAGCAGACGGCGGCGTCGGTGACGTCGGGCACGGCCAGGGACACGGACAGCTTCGCCGGCACGGAGGCGCAGACGGACGTGACGTCCATGACGACGCTCGTGCCGGGCCCCAGCCAGGCGGCGAGCATCACGGCGCGACAGAGACCGCTCATGAGGCCGCCGCCCGAGGGGTACGAGCCGGACGAGGCCGAGCTGGAGAGGCGACGGCGGGGCGATGCGCAGCCGCAGTTCATGGTGGCCGAGGTCGTGGACATGAAGTTCTCGTCCAACGTTGTCGTGAACCCCCAGGAGGGCAAATTCCTCGTCGAATCGTCACGGTCCCCCGGCGTTGCGGGCGAGTCATCACGGTCACAGTTGAGGTCGGCGCCGATGGGCGAGACGAGAGCGGACAGGCCGCGGTCTTGGGGCTGATGTAGTGCCTTTGCGTACAAGCAGTTGACTAGAATGTGATTTGTTCATCCATCTGCTCTCGACACATATCTGACGGACAGTTCTCATGGTAGTACATGATACCGTGACTGGCTGCTGCTTCCATCATCGCAATGGCCATTCCCAAGTCTTCATTTGAACAGGGCATGCATCAGGAAACTCAGGGGAGATGATCTACCCTCATCGTAATTACGCGGACTTCGAATCGTGTGGAGGCTCCCAAGAAGGGCGACCAACTGCCGAACCCTCCTTTAAAGTTTCTTGCTTCCCTCGACATGCCCGTCTTGAGGCCACGACCTGGAACTAAGGTACCTTAGGTGTACATGTCCCTGGTATACACGTTCCTGGTATACACGTTCCTGGTATACACGTTCCTGGTATACATGTTCCTGGTATACATGTTCCTGGTATACATGGCCCTGGTATACATGTCCCTGCTATAGCACGAGGCCACCAAAGAGGGTTCATGAAAAATCAATGAAACATCCTGAGGGAGCAAAATCCAGGAGACAGACGATCGAGACCAGACGTGCTCGGGACATGCGGATGCGCAGAGCATTCGGCGCCAGCAAAGTCAAATGTTGATGCCTAAAACGCTCCAGCCGCCGTCGGTGATGCATGACATTCGCCGTTCGTGACCCCGGAATCGGCTTGTGGCGCAGCAGGTCTTTGTCAGGTACCCAGGTACCTACCTACCTTAGGTACCTACGTACCTTAAGGAGAAAAAGGTAACTAGGTACCACGAGGGCCCTACCCTTGCTACCTCCTGTCCCTCCCTATGGCCTCGTTTGGTCACGCCCTTCAGGGGTTGACCCCTAATAATCCACTGAAGCCGCCCCGGCCCCTGTCCACCGACGCCTTTCCCTCGTCCCTTGCCTCTCTCCCTCTGGCCCATTGTGCCCGACTCCTTCCACCACGAGCCCACCTGTCAGCCTCGTGAAGGCCGCCTCCCGCATACCCCCCCCCCCCCCCCCAGTAGCAAGGGAGCAGGCAGGGCGAGAGTACCTGAACACGCTACCAACCCAACAGCGCATACACTGTGTGTGGACCCCTGCCATCACTGCCAGGCCGCTGGTCCCGAAACACACCACATCAGCCTTGCCAACCTCACCTCCACCTCCACCCTTTCCGGCCGAGCATCGTGAACCCCGAGCATCGTGAACCCCTCGGCCACCGACAGCAATTCGACGACGCCCAGCCTGCGTATGGCCTGCTCCATCTCACCCTGACGGCCACCGCCGCATGGCCAGCGCTCGCTCACATAGGAATTGAATTAGAGACCCGCGCATCCTCTTCACCGTCGGACGACATGCCATATCAGACTTGGCGGACAAGCAATTCAGAGCGGCCCAACAAGACGACGACACGATGGACCTGATACCACTGCGGAATCGGTCCAACACCACCACGGACACGACACCACTCGATCCCGCCAGCATCTCCATCACCACACCCGAAGATACCCGGGGCGGCGCCTTCTACACGGCCGTCCCCCACCACCGCAGCACCCACCGCACAGCCTTCGTGCTGCGCGTCACCTCCATCATCCTCTCCGTCATGGCCATCTCCGTCATCTGCTACTCCTTCACCCACGACGACATTGAGCCCGACGTCAACGCCGCCTTTGGCGCCCCGACCGCCATTGTCGCCCTCGTCTGGTCGTCCCTCGACATCGTCCTGCGCATCGTCCGCGACCACGGCCTCTGGTGGCGCAACGCCGACCGCGACCGCCGCGACCGCCGCTTCAGCTTCGGCCACCCAGGCCTGCACGTCACCGTCCACCTCGCCATCTGGCTCGGCAGCGCCGTGCTGAGCATCTTTCTGTGGCAGAGCTACGTCAACCAGCGCACGCCATGGCCCGACTGGTACAACCCGGACGTATTCACGCCCGGCTACGACTACCTCAGCTCGTCCAGGCGCACCATGACCGTCGCCGTGCTCCACGCCCTGCTGCCGTGCGTTCTTCCGCCCCCTTGACACCCTCGTGTCGCTGTGTGCTAACAGTACCCACCGTCCAGGATCGTGCACTTTGTCCTCTTCGTCTTCGCCTGCATCGCCGCCGACGACAAGAAGAGGCACCACGTCGACGTCGTCTTCGTGCCGAGGGAGGACCTGCGGCAGTTTGAAAAGGTCCCGCCGGCGACGCTGTTCGAGGTCGTCCGCCGGAAGAGGCTGCCTATTGCCTACTATGCGAATCACTCGGTGCGGTACGAGCCCGGCGCCGACGGGACCGTGCAGATGCTGCGGGACTATAGCAGTCGGCAGCTGTCATGACGGGGGACTGGGTGTTCTTGGTTGGCGTTCTTCTTTTTCTTACGGACACTCGGTACTATATACTGCCAACATGCTACTTCGCCTTATGACACTTGCAGAGGTGAATTTGAGGCGCAACTCAAGGTGGCCTTTTATGTCCTTTCCATAGGACAGAATGTTAATACTATATGCCACATGTCTTCTTGGGCCATATGACACGGTATTTCTGTCGCCTCATCCACCAGGACTCGATATCCAACACACAGGGCACTCCATCCCCACACCACAGGTCATGTGACCGTGACGTCAGGCTTATTTCGAACTGTCAACATTGGCTGGGCATGCATTACGCCCCCCCCCGGAGCGGTGAGACCACTGTCTACAAACGCAAGAAGGGTCTCATCGTGCGATAGCGGGAGAAAAAAAAAGCGAGGCCTACGTGACCATCGTTGCCGACATCCCAAGGCGTCGCCCTGGCTGGCATGGCACTGCAACCTGGGTGCTTGCACCGCCTCGCGTTGGCCGACAAAATCGCCTCTGGCATCGCCTCTGGCGCCCAAACTGCTGTTCTGACTGATGTACCTTATCGGCGGCCCTATCATATCGCTTATCAGGACCAAATTTTCAAAAATCCAACCCGGCTGCCCCACCATGCCCACCACTCCCTCACACTTCCAAGGACCCCCCACCTTTTCCTTTGCCAGCCCGAAATCATTCTTGAGGTGCTTCTTCGCACCGCCCTAGACCTGACGTCTACCTCCTGTCCAACATCCCCCCGACACGCCCTTTTCTTGTTTCCATCATTCGGGCATTCCTTGGAGGCTTCATTTTTCTTTGCTACATCAAACGCAAGGGAACTTCGACGGCCTTGACCAACGCAGCGTACAGTCTCGACGACCGCGCGCATAATTTTCTGATACCCCTCCTACATCTTTCTCCTCCTGCCCCGCCATCCCACCCAAAACCCCGCCTGCAACGACAACACACACATCACCACACAGCACAACCCGTCATCATGGCCCCCTCCGCGTCCAAGGAGAAGCGTCTCGCGAAGAAGGCTGCCGAGGGCAAGCTCGACAAGAAGACGGCCGCCAAGCGTGTCGGCTCCAAGAACGCCAGCACCGCCGCCTCCTCCGTCAACGGCGACGAGCCCGAGCTCGACGCCCACGGCAAGCCCATCCAGGCTGATGGCCCCGCCACCGGTGCCGACAAGGCCGACGAGGTGAAGCGTCTCGCCGACCAGATGGACAAGCACGGCATCTCCGACCGTGTCACCACCGGTGTCCTGGCCTCGACCCAGACCTCCAAGGACGTCAAGATCACCTCCACCTCCCTCGTCTTCCACGGCCGCCAGCTCATCCAGGACAGCACCATGGAGCTGTCCTACGGCCGCCGCTACGGTCTCCTCGGCGAGAACGGCTGCGGAAAGTCCACCCTCCTCAAGGCCATCGCCGCCCGCGAGTTCCCCATCCCCGAGCACATTGATATTTACCTGCTGAACGAGGGTGCCCCGCCCACCGACCTGGGTGCCCTCGAGTGGGTCGTCACCGAGGCCGAGCGCGAGATGGAGCGTCTCGACAAGCTCGCCGAGCAGATCCTCGAGGACGAGGGTCCCGAGAGCATTGTCCTCATGGACGTCTACGATGTACGCATGCCCTGCCTCTCATTTCCTTCCGAGACATGTTCGTGAGACTGACCCGCCCTGCAGCACATGGAGTCCATGGACCCCTCCACCTTCGCCACCCGTGCCTCTCTCATTCTGACCGGTCTCGGCTTCAACAAGCAGACCATCAACAAGAAGACCAAGGACATGTCCGGTGGCTGGAGGATGCGTGTCGCGCTGGCCAAGGCGCTGTTCGTCAAGCCGTCGCTGCTGCTGCTCGACGACCCCACGGCCCATTTGGATCTCGAGGCCTGTGTGTGGCTTGAGGAGTACATGAAGAAGTGGGAGCGCACCCTCGTGCTCGTCTCCCACTCGGAGGATTTCCTCAACGGTGTCTGCAGCAACATGATTGACATGCGCGACAAGAAGCTCATCTACTACGGTGGTAACTACGACTCGTACGCCAAGACGCGGGCCGAGTTGGAGACGAACCAGATGAAGGCCTACCACAAGCAGCAGGACGAGATTGTTCACATTAAGAAGTTCATCGCCTCGGCCGGTACCTACGCCAACTTGGTCAGGCAGGCCAAGTCGCGCCAGAAGATTCTCGACAAGATGGAGGCCGACGGCTTCATCCAGCCCGTGCACCAGGACCGCGTCTTCACCTTCCGCTTCGCCGACGTGGACAAGCTGCCGCCCCCCGTCCTGTCCTTTGACAACGTCACCTTTTCCTACTCTGGTGACGCCAAGGACGACCTGTACCGCAACATTGACCTCGGTTTCGACATGGACTCCCGAACCGCCCTCGTCGGCCCCAACGGTGTCGGCAAGTCGACCCTGCTGCGTCTCATGACGGGCAAGCTCTCGTCCACCAACGGCTCCGTCACGCGCCACACCCACCTCAAGCTCGGCCTCTACTCGCAGCACTCGGCCGAGCAGCTCGACATGACCAAGTCGGCCCTCGACTTTGTGCGCGACAAGTACTCGGAGAAGTCCCAGGACTACCAGTACTGGCGCCAGCAGCTCGGCCGCTACGGCCTGACGGGCGAGTCCCAGACCTCGCTCATCGGCACCCTGTCCGACGGCCAGAAGAGCCGTATCGTCTTCGCCCTGCTCGCCATTGAGAGCCCCAACATGCTGCTGCTCGACGAGCCCACCAACGGTCTCGACATTCCCACCATTGACTCGCTGGCCGACGCCATCAACGCCTTCAGCGGCGGTGTCGTCGTCGTGTCGCACGACTTCCGGTATGCTTCCTTGGCCCCTTCCTTCTTTTCTGGCCCAACGCTTGCTAACACGTCTCACAGTCTCCTCGACAAGATTGCCAAGCAGATCCTGGTGTGCGAGAACAGGACCATCAAGCCTTGGGACGGCACGATAGGCGAGTACAAGAACTACCTGCGCAAGAAGATGATTTCGTCCGGTGCCGTCTAAGCGGCGAGAGAGTGAGAGCGCGTTTTGTTGCAGACAAAACGATGACGAGACGAGAAGCCTCCGAGAAGAGAGACGATGAGCAAAGAACGATCACGACCGGAATGCGAAAGAAGGGGGGGGGGGGAAGTTCCCGAAAAGAGCGCTCATCTGGTCGAGGCTCACGACGGCGCGCGGCGGGAGAGGATGCCCGGGGAGGAGTCAGGGCATCATCCTGAAGGCTTTGGGAGGGGGAGGTTTCGGCATGAGGATAGATAGAATGCATGCATGTTTTCGATTTGACCAGTTTTGTCTTGGCCGAATGGGTCTTGTGCCAACACCGCCCTGCCCCCGTCTCGGCCTGTGGTCCCAGTGCATGCGAGGCCATATCTTTGCATGTCGTCAGGGCGCCGGTGTCTCCTGTCGCTGTGAGGCGTGCTGTTCTCCTGTCGCTGTGAGGCGCCAGCACGTATGAGGAGCGCAACATGTGACATGCGTGACACGAGAGGACACCGTGATGCCGAACCTTCCCCGTGTATCCCTGCGCTGGCGGGGCGGAGCCCTGCCTGGGAAGAGCCGGGCTTACCTGTACGATGTGGTGCAGCCTCGGAAACAGTAAAAAAAAAATTGTCCGCCCCGTCCCAGCATTTTTGCGCGCGCGCGCGTGTGAGGATGACGCACGTGTCTGGGTGTAGTCTAGAATGAATTTTCCCAGAGCAGACGACAGACAGCCTGAGGCCACAGTAAGAGGGGGCGGTGGTGGAAAAGCAGGGAATGGTGGAGTCTGGGCACTGTGCCGGTTCGCCAGGTCCTGCTGGCTCGCTGGCTGCTCAGCTGCGCAAGGTAGGTAGGTAGCTGTCAGTGAGCCTAGGGGGCACGAATGTGCGGGCGGGCCGTCGTGAGGTGGTGGTCTCTACGGCAAGGGAGCACATCAGGGTCATTCGGGGAGCGATGAGGGGGTGAGATCTCGGTAAAGCGACGAGGGATGGTGGTTTTGGCGATGAAATCACGAAGTTGAGCGGTAAAAATGTGGTTTCTTGATGGATTGGGGCGTGCAGCGTGCGGTTAGGGACTGTGGGCGAGAAAGTCCGGCACGGTTGGGTGAGTTTGCACCGTGGCTGTGACGTACAACCAACCCCAGGAGGCGCGAGATCCATCCACCTTCGACGATGCAGTACATTCCGAGCGCGATCTGTGCGCATGGCACCGTCTGTACATTCATCGACGACAATATATTCATGCTATTCATGCATCGCGCATCTGCAGTCAATAGATAGCACGGGCGACCCTTGAACACGTTGCTCCATGTGACAGAGGCGAGGCGATGTGGCATCGTAGGGCCAGTTCCTTTTCCGGGCCAGCAGCGCTGCGGCCACAAAGAAGCGGAAGAAAATGGGCGTTGGGAGGCGAACGAGTGGAAGCCCACTTTTGAGACCATCGCCAGTCAGGTCCCCCCCCAAGCAGGTAGGTATATGGTACCTTAGGGTCGCGCGCATCCTTTGGGGGGGATGGAATACTGGTCCCCCTTCCCCTGCTGTCATGGTATCCATGGCGAGACAACGGACGTGGGCTTGCAATGTAGACGTCAAGCATCTGCGCGAGGCATGAGTGAAACAGAGTGATGCCCAGATTCCGGTCGCTACGCGTTGGCATGACCACAATCCAATGAAGCCTTTCCTGACAGATCGTACCTTGGGGGGAGGTGGCAGAAGGGGGGATGCAGAACAGGAACGGTTTCCGGGAGGTGCACTAGTCCATATGTGGCTAGATGGGGCGGGTTAGCGGCTGAGGACAGGCCATGGACGTGGAGACGGGCTGCTGCTCCCTGGTGCTTGTGCTGGTGCTGGTGCTGGTGCTGGTGCAAGGTGCAAGGCGCAAGGCGCAAGGTGTGTTGCTGGAGCTGCATCTCGCGGGATGGATTGACTGACGCCAACCATAGTGGAAGCGTGGAAGCCCGGGGATAGGCAGACGTAGACGAAGAGTGCGAGAACGGGAGAGTGACGGACAAGACGCGAACAGAGCCTGCCCTGCCCTCATGTCATGACCTTTTGACCCTTTTTCTGCCCCTTCAGATCATCCGAGTCTCGGTCCAAGGCCACGAAGCCGTCTCCAGCTCGCCCTCACGACAATCCGACCCCAACTGACCCGATCCAGACCAACCTGGCCAAACCCCGAAACCTGGGCCATCCCCATCCCCATCCATCCCCAATCCACTGCACCCGACCATTCATCCATCACAACACCACACGTTCACTCCCCTTTCTGCATTTCCCGCAATTCTTCATCCACTCCCCCCCCCCCGGCTATCGCCTGGTCTTGCTTCCCTTCCACGTCCCTCCTCTCCCACCCCATCTTCCCAAACACCCCATCATCCCCTTCTCCCCCTCCCATGCCATCCCGCCGGCTTTGACTTCTCCCACACAACAACACCACACCAGTTATCGTCACCTTCTCTTTTTTCCCACACAACCCATTCTGGGCACGCAGTCTCCACCACCACCACCAACTCGGCCGCGTACTCTACCATCCCAATCGCATCGCCACCAGCACGCCCGAACCACCCGACCATCGCGACATCTTCGCCATCATCGTCCTCTGCCCTCTTTTCCGGTCGTCTATCCTTCTAGATTTATACGCGAGGCCCACGGCCACTGTCGGAGCATATGGGCCCACGATAGTCCTCGTCTTCTGCTCGACTTCGATTCGGCTCTCCCCCTCCCCCCCCCTACCTCCTCCCCTCCTACTATCGCATCGTGTCGACCGCTGCGAACGACTGCGACTCTCCCCGGTGCCCCTGCATAGACTTGGATCACCATGGATCCGCCGAACGACTTTCGATCCACGGTGCTACAAGCGCCTTCGCGCCGCGACGGCGAGGAGGACCGCGAACGCGACCGTGATCGTGAACGTGATCGTGAACGTGAACGCGGTGATCGCGACAGACGTCACCTCCACGACATTAGCTCTCTCGTCTCGCCCCAGGCACCACCGCCACCGCGACACGCCGGCTTCAGCCTGCGCTCGCCGACCCAGTCCGACTTCCAACACCCGCACGCGCACTCGCACGCGCACTCGTCGTCCGCCTACTCGTCGCCACATCATCAGCAGCCGCCATCGCACCATCACGACCATCGCTCGCCGCCGCCCTCGTCGCGATCCCATCAGCCCGTGCTCTCCCATCCGACCCCGTTCAGCTCGTCTTCGGGCCCCGTCGGTCCTCTCGCGCCCACGCTGCCAGCTCTCGCCGGAGCCTCGTCGTCGCCCTCATCGGGCGCCCACCTGCAAGGCCCGCCTCTGTCGCCTCTGCACCCGCCCAGCGGTGCTTACTACCCCCCGCCCGAGTCGCAGTCGCAGTCGCAGTCCCAGTCCCAGTCCCAGTCGTCGCAGAAAACTTCGACCCTACGCGATGCCAAGCCGACGACGAGCAGCTATTACGACCCGCTGACCGATACCACAAGAGAGAGGAGGATATCAGATGCAGCCGCGCCGCGGTACCCTGCATCATCAGTGCAGGCATCACCACCAAAGGTTTGAGGCTTCGCCGCCGCCCCCCCCTGGTTCTTCTTCTCTCTGTCCGACCCTTCCGTCTGCGTTTTGCCGTTCCTCCTTTCGTCCTCAGGAATGCCTCCATCCAACCCATGCCCGTCCCCCTTTCTGCATCTTGTTCCCATCCAACCCATGCCTACCCACCTACCTATGCAGCAGCACTCTTCTTTGTCTTGGCATTCACTCTCGTCCTGCCTCGCCTACCGACTTTGCTTGCTTGTGCTGTGCTCCTGCCCATTGAACCAAGACAAGCCAAAGCGTGAACACCAGCTGGCAGGCACGCAAAGAAAAAACGTGCACTGGGCTTTGCACTGCACCTGCCCACGCCCCGAACCTGATCCAGATAAGAAATGCGGATTGCGGACACACAAGATTGCTTGGGCTTGGGCTTGGGCTTGGACTCCCCGTTTCTTTCCCCCCCAATTCTCCCGTCACGACCTCAATGACACGAGGCGCGCCCCAGAAAAATTAAACCCCATCCATCCTCCCTTTCCTTACCTGGATCCACGTCCTCCCGACCCTCCTCATCCATCGCCCCAATCACCCATCTCCTGCGTCCCATCGCCATAGTTGTCCCTGCCCATCAAACGAAACGCAACCTCCCTGGCTGACATTGCATCAATCATCCAACAGCCGCGCGACCCGTATCCCTACTCGCAGGCTTCCACGCCTGCCGACCATCAGCAGCAGCATCACGCCTATTATCGAAACGGCAGTCACGCCTCGCCAGGCCCCACGACCTACTCGCCACGGAGTCCCGTCTCGCACGCCCACGCCGCACCGCCCCTGACCGGTTCCATCAGTCCATCCATCCGCCCGCCGCCGCTGCACATGACCTCGCCCAACGCGAGACGAGCTGCTTCTCCTGCTGCACACCACGCGTCCTCGAATGGTACCTCACACGTCGTGCCCCCCATGGCCAAGTCCGACGTCTCGCCTCTGAAGGCGCCGGCGGCAGCTCCGGCCAGTGTATGTGAACGCTCCCTTGTTTGGCCGACAGAACCGTGAAGCTAACCTTGTATTTTTTTTCTCTCATTCAACAGACCCCGAGTCGTGCCGACCCCATGTCCTTTTCCAACATCTTGTCGAGTTCCGAGCCTGTCGCCAAGCCTAGAGCGCCATCGCCCCCCCCGGTTGCTGTCATGGAAGAGCGCGCCCACGAGCCCAAGGCCGAGGTCGAGACCGAGACCGAGCCCGAACGCAATGACCGGACCATGATGGACATTGATACCGAGGTCGAGGCCGAGCCTGAATTCGACGCGCCCACCCCCAAGATTCACATCGCCAAAGGCAAATCGCGCGATTCAACACCGACCGTCAAGGAGAAGAAGGCTAAGGTGCCGAGGAAATCCAAGTCGCGTGCTTCCGATATCAGAGACGCAGAGTCGACGCCTAAGACCAGTCGGCGTGCCTCGTCTGCTCGTGAGACGCCCACACCCCGTGTCCCTGTCAAGAGGCAGGCCAACGGCCAGCCCAAGCAGAAAGTGCTCTCCGCCGACAAGGAGAAGAAGGTGCAGGCCCAGATTGCCAAGCTCGACGCCGAGACCGACGACGTCGACGACACAGAGCTCGATGACGAGCATCGGAGCTTCCGGCAGCGCGGCCAGAAGCGTCGCCGTATCATGCAGAACTTGGAGGCTCAACACAACGACAGGCGTCGCACGCATGGCAGTGAGAAGATTGTCAACCGCATCAACACGCACACGGAGCAGAGCAAGCGACGCTACGATGAGCTCTACTACGAGGAGGCTCTCCAAGAGGTCCGTGAACGCGAGCTGTATGCCGAAAAGGAGCGTAAGAAGGACATGCAGCGCAAACGTCGGCGCGAAAAGTCCATGGCCGTCACCATGGAAGCCAAGAAGGCCGCACTGGAGAAGGCCCGCCTCGCCGAGGACGACGACGAGAAGGCCCGCCACCTGCGTGATGCCGAGCGCGCCAACAAGAAGGCCCAGCAGACGAAGCTGATTCTTCAGAAGGGCATCAAGGGGCCCGCACGCAACCTCGAGCTCAACCTCGAAGGCGGCACCATGTCCACGTTCCAAGCGTCCGACATGGAGCCCGGCACCAAAACCAAGGGCAAAGGTCGCGGAGGTCCCAGGCCGAAGAAGTCGAAGGAGCAGAAGCAAGCCGAGAAGGACTCTGCCGAGGCTGCCCAGCGCGCGCTCGACGCCGGCGAAGAGCTGCCACCCAAGGACGAGTCGAAGATTCGCATCAAGCTCAACAAGTCCAAGTCCAAGGACAAGGAGAAGAAGGAGAAGAAGGACAAGGACAAGGACAAGGAAAAGGAGGACGGCGCCGACGTCGATGCCACCGAAGCCGATGAGGAGGTGAAGGAGCCCAAGGAGCCCAAGCCCGCCAAAGAGAAGGTCGAGGAGCCACCGAGCAAGGACGCCAAGTTCCAGACCAAGGGCTACAACCAGATCTACGACCAAATCTGGCGCGATCTCGCACGCAAGGATGTCAACAAGACCTTCAAGCTGGCTGCCGAGTCTTACCAGGTCAAGTCGTCCAACCTCAAGAAAACGGCCATCCTTGCTTCCAAAGAGGCCAAACGCTGGCAGCTGCGCACGAACAAGGGCACCAAGGACCAGCAGGCGCGCGCCAAGCGAGTCATGCGTGACATGATGGGCTTCTGGAAGCGCAACGAGCGCGAGGAGCGTGACCTTCGCAAGGCCGCCGAGAGGCAGGAGCTCGAGAATGCGCGCAAGGAGGAAGCCGACCGTGAGGCAGCCCGCCAGAAGAGGAAGCTCAATTTCTTGATCTCGCAGACGGAGCTCTACTCTCACTTTATCGGCAAGAAGATCAAGACGGCCGAGGTCGAGAGGAGTACCGACAATCCTGAACTCGCCAGCGAGAACAAGGAGGTGACGCAACAAAACGAGGCCATGGACATTGACGAGGCGAGCAACGTCGGTGGCAAGGTCACCAACTTTGAGAACCTCGACTTCGACGCCGAGGACGAGACGGCGTTGCGGCAGGCCGCCATGGCGAATGCGCAGAACGCCATTGCTGAGGCGCAGGCCAAGGCGAGGGCGTTCAACAACCAGGACAAGGACGGCGGCGACATGGACATGGACGAGGAGGGCGAGATGAACTTCCAGAACCCCACGGGCCTCGGCGACGTCGAGATCGGCCAGCCCAAACTCATCAATGCACAGCTCAAAGAATACCAGCTCAAGGGTCTCAACTGGTTGGCCAACCTCTACGAGCAAGGCATCAACGGCATTCTCGCCGACGAGATGGGTCTCGGCAAGACTGTGCAGTCCATCTCGGTCATGGCCTACCTCGCCGAGAAGTACGATATCTGGGGCCCCTTCCTTGTTGTTGCACCAGCCTCCACCCTGCACAACTGGGAGCAGGAAATTCGCAAGTTCGTTCCTGAATTCAAGATTCTGCCGTACTGGGGCTCTGCCGGCGACCGAAAGGTGCTCCGCAAGTTCTGGGACCGCAAGCACGTCACGTACAAGAAGGAAGCCGCCTTCCACGTCTGCGTCACCTCGTACCAGCTCGTTGTCTCCGATGTCGCCTACTTCCAGAAGATGAAGTGGCAGTACATGATTCTCGACGAGGCGCAGGCCATCAAGAGCTCGCAGAGTTCTCGTTGGAAGAGTCTCCTCGGCTTCCACTGCCGCAACCGACTTCTGCTTACCGGTACACCCATTCAGAACAACATGCAGGAACTGTGGGCACTGCTCCATTTCATCATGCCGTCGCTGTTCGACTCGCACGATGAGTTCAGCGAATGGTTCTCCAAGGACATTGAATCGCACGCGCAGAGTAACACGAAGCTCAACGAGGACCAGCTCAAGCGTCTGCACATGATTCTGAAGCCGTTCATGTTGCGTCGTGTCAAGAAGCACGTGCAGAAGGAACTGGGTGACAAGATTGAGAAAGACATCTTCTGCGATCTCACCTACCGACAGCGAGCCATCTACGCCAACCTCCGGAACCAGATCAGCATCATGGACCTCATCGAGAAGGCGACAACAGGCGACGACAATGACTCGGGCACACTGATGAACCTCGTCATGCAATTCCGCAAGGTTTGCAACCACCCCGACCTGTTTGAGCGTGCCGACACGACGTCACCCTTTGCGTTTGGCTACTTTGCGGAGACGGCTTCATTCATCCGCGAGGGCAACAATGTCGACGTTGGCTACTCGACACGCAACATGATTGAGTATGACCTCCCGCGGCTGGTCTGGCGAGAGGGCGGTCGCCTCAACAAGGCTGGCAGAGACAACCAAAAGGCCGGCTGGCGGAACAAGAGCCTGCAGCATCTCTTCAACATTTGGACGCCGGAAAACGTCCGCGAGAGCGCCAAGGGTGCCGAAGCCTTTTCGTGGCTGCGGTTTGCGGATGTCAGCGCTGGCGATGTCTATCGGGCAACTCATCAAGACTCGTTCACCCGCGCTGTCGAGCTTGCGCAGCACAGCGACCGCCTCGGTCACATGCAGATCGCATATGACGATGGGGAAGATGAAAACTTCACGCCGGCCCATGCCCTCTTCCAGATCAAGGCACGAAACGACCGCAAGCCGCTGGCCGAAGTCACACAAGGGGGCATACTGGCGAACCTCATGAATGTGGCACGCAGCGACTACAACGAGTCTGGGCTCGGCCGCCTGGAGCAGGCTGCGCGCCCGAGCGCGTCTGCGCCCCCCATCGAGGTCGGCTGTCTCAGCAGCGGCACCAACATTGAGCGTGAGGGTGTCCTGTTCAACCCGGCGATCCGTAAGATGCTGGCCGGCCCCACGCCTATCGAGGAGAAGGCCCTGGTCACACAGCAGGTGCCGCTCGCTCATTATCCTCCCCCGGCCATGCTGCCCGCACCCGACAACGAGAAGAAGAAGTTCACGAACATTGGAGTGCCGTCGATGCGCCGCTTCGTCACAGACAGCGGCAAGCTGGCCATGCTGGACGGTTTGCTGTTCAAGCTCAAGAACGAGGGTCACCGTGTCCTGTTGTACTTCCAGATGACGCGCATGATTGATCTCATGGAGGAGTACCTCACGTACCGGAACTACAAGTACTGTCGACTTGATGGTTCCACCAAGCTCGAGGACAGACGAGACACGGTGGCTGACTTCCAGACGCGGCCCGAAATCTTCATCTTCCTGCTGTCCACTCGTGCTGGTGGTCTCGGCATCAACCTGACAACCGCAGACACGGTCATCTTCTACGATTCGGATTGGAACCCCACCATTGACTCGCAGGCCATGGACCGCGCTCACAGACTGGGTCAGACCAAGCAGGTCACCGTCTATCGTCTCATCACGCGTGGCACGATCGAGGAGCGGATTCGCAAGCGCGCGCTGCAGAAGGAGGAGGTGCAGCGCGTCGTCATCCAGGGTGGTGGTGCCAGTGTCGATTTCTCGGGCCGTCGTGCGCCGGAGAACCGCAACCGCGACATCGCCATGTGGCTGGCCGATGACGACCAGGCGGAGATGATCGAGCGGCGCGAGAAGGAGATGCTCGAAGCCGGCGAGTTTGACAAGCCGCCGGGCGCGACGAAGAAGAAGGCCGCCGCCAAGAGGAAGCGGCCGGTCGGCGACGGTGTCAGTCTCGACGAGATGTACCACGAGGGTGAGTTTTCTATTCTGCGGTACTAGCACGACGATGGTTCTAACTTGGTTTCCAGGCGAAGGCAACTTTGATGATAAACAGGCCTCGGGTACGGCGACGCCGGTCGCAGCGGAAGCCGACGCGAAGGGGACGAAAAAGCGACGCGGCGGCGTCACGGGCAAGAAGGCCAAGAGCATGAAGCAGCGTCTCGCTATCGCAGACGGACAGGTGGACGGATAGACGGCTGGCGGGCGTGGTGTATGACTACTTGTTTGAGGCAGCACCTGCATGCTACAATGGATGGAGGGTGGCTTGCGCGTGGAAGAAGAACGTGTTTGTCTCTTTTTACTCACTCGCCTTTTTTTTTTCTTATTTCTGGAGGACAAAAAAGAGTCCCATCACTAGGGATTCCGCGCCGGCTCTGGCTTCAGAAGGATGCCTGTGTTTATTATGCGGCGCGGGGGGGCTGGCGTTGTGTGCGCTCCCTCGAGGGGCAGTAGAGGACACGGCTGGAGTTGTGTCGTGTATCACCAGCAGTTAGGAAGACTATTGATTGACTGGACCTATTTGAGTGTGAGAAGCGGCGTGCTATGATGTACCCGGCACTAGGGTGTTTGCTCATATACAGGTGTCTAGGTGGGTTCGATGCCGTCAGGCGGAGAAGGGGGCATAGGTTGATGGGTAGAGTGAACAGAGAGATCAAAATGAAACAAAGGATAAGATTGGGAAGGATGGAATACGTTTGGAAGTGAGGGGAGGGCAAACAAAACGCAAAAAGAGAAGGAAGCCGAGCTTCTTGTGGTGATCTCCCCGACCGGAATCGAGCCGGTGACCTTTCGATGGAAATCTGGGACAATTACAGTCGAACGTGATAGCCAACTACACCACAGGGAGTTATTGTTGTAAGCGGCAACGACCGCATAGATGATATTGTGGAGACTTTTGTCATGGAACTCGGGGGCGCTCCACTTCTTGCTTGCGGCGTGCTTGCTACCATGAGGCTCGTGAGGCAGATGTGCTTGGACGTGAATGCTTGTGTTTGAACTGCATCTTTATTTACTTTTTCCCTGATGTCTCTATGACCAGATCTAGTATGCTGAGATGACTGCCTTTGGGCTTTGCATGCGGCGCTCTGAGGGCTTCTATACGTGCTGATCATTATATAAGCACTGGGAATGGAAGCGGGACCTGCCCGGCTGGCATAAACATTCACTGCCACGTCGTCGAGACTACATGTAGGAAGGAGTATTATAGTGTCTGTATTGTAATGTATTGAAACCTGGCGGGCGCACAGCACGAGGGCTACCCAAGGTGAGTCTTTCAAGGCTGGGTGGCTAGATATAAGGTTTTGATCGGGGCGGCAAGTAACAGATACTCTCCATGGTATTTAAGTATTCATAGCGTAGGTCCCTATATTGACGTCCTCCTCCTACCAGTATCAGCTTGTCAATGCAGCCCAGAAAACGCACTGCATGTGATTGCCCCAGAGATCGGCATCGTTGGGATCTTGAGGGTGTTTCGGCGCGCCGTGTCAATATCTGATGGTGGGTGAACGGTCATGTAGCTGCCAACTTTTTGGTGAAGTTTCGTCTGCTTCATGTCGCTGTTGATGCCAGAGCGGTGGCCAAAGTGCTCAGGGGTCGATTGAGTCGTTGGTGCGATTTTCAATGTTGCGACAGAGATCGTCGTGTCCTCATTCAGCTCAGTCATGGGTCATTCGTTGAAGGCTGTCTGACGAACACGCATATTCAACACTATGACAGCTTGGACATGTTGTCGTTGCATAGGCCTTGGGCCTGCACCTCGATATATGCAGCCCGGTGTAATCAACGACATTAATTCAACAAGTATCCTTTTAGCTCAATTGGGTAAGGTAGCTACCGTGAGGCACATACGACTTCGTGAGGGCTGCCACTGAGCCCCATTGGGGCCAACCGTGATCAATACCCATAACGAATAAGCATGATCAGTAGACATGATCCAGCCCAGCGTTTCGGGCGATTTATCCAATGTTAGGCTGCGTATAGGTCGTAGTTTCTTTGCATTACTGAGCCAGTTACTCCGACACTTCTGACGATATAAAGAATCTTGTCCCTCTCTTGACTTGAGCATCATTGTTGACCACGCCTTCCCTCAGTACACAGAAAACACCACACCGGGCACCTTGATTCACAACAATGGCCTCTTCATATGGTGCACGCGGCGTCAGGCATGACAACAGACCTGATCAGCTGCTTCAAATCGACCTGAACACCCCCGCGAAAGGCATACGGATCGCATTGGCCGCCGAGTCTGCTTTCAACATCTTCACGGCCATGACGATGATCATCACCCCCCGTTCAGCTCTGCAAGGCCAACTGATGCCATTTGACCTTCGAAACGGCCTTTCGCAAGAGCAGGCGTCTCCCGAACTAGCATCTGTCACGCAGTATCTCGGGGCTTTCGTATTCGCGACGAACGTGGGACTCCTGCTGGGGATTCCGAACAGGCCCGGGGCCATTGATATTAGGCGAACGGCGTACGCGACATTCGCAGCCCTGGAAATCACATACATCGTGATTATCCTGTGGCAATTATGCGTTGCGGGACAGAGCGCGACCGGCGTCCGCATGGAAAAGGCACTGTGGGCTTACCTGGTACCCATGTCTGTCGCGTGTGGGCTCAGGCTCTGGACTCTTTTCGTGCGACCCGACTGGATGGGCAGGTATATTATCAAGAGAACAGAGTAGTCACTGGCTATGGAGACAGGGGAAACCACTTCCCCTGAACAGAGGTTTCTCGCGAGGTACACAAACCTCAATACATGGCTTGGCGCATTTGCTATCAGAATTGAACGCATGAAATGTGCTTGATAGTAGATCAGACAGGGTTTCGGTAGAAAGCCGCTCCCTTGTTTAGTGTCCCTGGGCTCAGCCAGATCAAAGCTTGAAGTAATGCGCAGTCCAAGTTAGAACGGGGGTATAGTCTCGAGCAGACACCACGGCTGAGGCAATGCTGAACGATAGTAAAAGGCCCTGGATCCCACGACACAGATCCTTACCATCAATTTCAGGAATGGTGGCTAAGAGGAAAAGGAGCTCCCTTACCAAGAGCCAGCCAAATGGCCTCATGCCTCCGTCGGCTGTGAAGTGATCCATCATCATAATTTACTGCGGGGAACCGCAGCATTCCTGCATGACGTCGTTCATGGCGATCTCGTGGCTTGGCCACAGCGTACACCGAATCCGTCCAGTAGAGACGATACGCATACGCGTATCTCCGAATCCTGGGTGAACTTGGCAGCCTACCAGAACCAGACAGGGTCCTTGTTTAGAAGGCCTCAACAGCGCCCGCGGGTGCTGTGTGCCCAATGGTCAGCCCTGCTGTGCCGATCGTCAGCCCTGGAGGGTGCATCGCCCCCGAGGTTCAACAGCGCTTGTCTCACAAGCCTCCTTTGCCCTGCATCACAATGATCGGATTGATAAAACAGTGGCATGTCCGCAGGGCCGGACGCGCCATGAGGATAACACCCTTCGACATCTAACCTGACCCAAGAGTTAGTTCCCCAATCTTCATCTTCAAATCTCCAAGATGGTCTTTTGCCTTGTTCTGTTCTACGCGGGGGACTTCCCGTCCCGCGTCATCACCGTCGTCCTGGGTGCGGCGTCGCTTGCGCTTGCGGCCGTTCTGCGCTCCGATCACAGCGGTACTTTCAAAGTACCGCTTGCTTTGGTATGTTTCGCTGACAACCTTGACAGTCTGAGGCTGACCAAGGATTCCACGCAGACAATTGTGTCCACAACATGGGTCGTCGTCGCAGCATCACTCTCCGGCTGGGTCAAGTACCGCAAGGTCCCATTTTGTGTCCAACGCACTACCTCCCTGATCATCGGCGATCTCATTGCTCTCGGTTGTTGCGCTGCTTGTGCAGCGCTGGTGAGCAGTGCTGATACATCATCCAATTCGACTCTTCGAAACATTCTCACCGTGGTCCAGATTATTTCCATGTACGTTTTCGAATACGGGACACTCTTGGTGCTTGTTGCTCTCGCTGACCGTTTCCGCAGCCTACTTCTTGCACTCTGCATCATGTCCTTGGCATGGCAATGGCGCAGGGCTAGCAAGGGCGAGCTGGACAACCCGCCAAAGGTGCATCCTGCGGCGTATCATACGTCCATGCCAATGCCGAATCCTGTAGGCTAGACTGCCGTTCAGGGATGCTGGATAAACCCTTAGTGCTCTGATGATACCCGGTTATAAAGTCTTGTGATGATCGTTATTATGGAATCTCTTGTGCGTGAAAGGCTGCGATGGTGTTAAATCAAGTAAATAGTGCATGCTGTTGTGCAACCGGCGACCGTTAAATGCTCTGTCTGTATGTGTGGTCTCTGTTCCTCTGTGAACGTGGCCAAATCTAGTTTGTGTACTTACACCTATATATCTTTCAGGCGCGATTGGACAGCTTAAGATACGGCCATCTGCGATCTCTAAGACCGCCGTTGCCCTTACTGCTGCATGATGGATTTCTCGGGCATCCTGAAATACCACTTTGACCAAGTACAGTGGCAGCAGTACGAACGTCGTGATGTAGCAGAGATCCTGTCGCTGGCAAGATATTGCCCATGGAGTAGTGTGATTGAGGATCATAATATCGGGATAGGCCATGTGAATTGGGTTGTAACTCGACCGCATTTTGATACTGATCGACTGAGCCTTCGCTGCTGAAGCATGGTTCCCTAGACACTGGCGATTTGTATTTCATTTGGCAAATCGAGATTCGAATACCTTGCCGCAAAACATACAACGACCAAAGGATTCAAATGTTCGAGATTCGTAGTGGCCGATCCCTAGTTAACGCCTATTTCAGCCTGCAAGGATGCATGCAATCCATTGCTCACGTCAGGCCCAACAGCCACAGGCAGCTCAATGCTTCAGCGTGCCGACCTGGCCACCCGCCGTGCAGGTATCAACAGGCCGTCCCTGGTTCAGGATACTCTGCTCATTGGGTGGAATGAATTGTGAACACCGACCGAATTGGTCGCACTCGCCGTCTTCGTTCCCGACGGTGCACGCCACGCCGGCATTGCCGAAAAGCGGCTCCCCTTCGCCATTGAAGGAATTGCCAAACCCAACCTCAGCCTCTCCGTCAGGTGCTGTAGAAAAGGTCATCACGTCAGCGGGCCAGATGAACACGCTCATGGGCCTCGTTGCTTACTTTGGGTACACGTGGCGACGGTCCGGCCCTGGTTCAGAACGCTCTGCTCGTTCGGCGGGATGAACTGCACGCAACGGCCAAACTTGTCGCACTCACCATCCTCACGGCCAACGGAGCAGGCGTCGCCTACGTTGGCGAATGTAGGAGCTGTGTCTTGCCGGCGGACGGGAACTTTACGAAAAGGGTCAGCTCGAGAACTCTCTAGCGATAACAGTGCTGAAAGACTCCTACTGGTGCTGGCTTGGCCGATCGCCAGGATGGCCATGGAGGTGACGAAGTACGTGAACTGCATTGCGTCGGAGAATTTACGGAAAAGTATGTCGATCAATTATTTGCGCCAGGCAATAGAGAAGGAAAATCAAGGGAGTATAGAATGTCGATCTTCCAGGTGCTATCCGGAGTAGAGTAGTCGCGTGCTTCTTATGTATCGTTCAATGCGAAGCCGAAGCTGTTTTGGAGCAATACGAGGTTACATCGTTACAGAGCATATAGGGCAGACCAAGGAGGTCGAGGAACATGGGTTATTCCGACGCTGGAACAGCACTCGGAGTGATCGTCCCACGTTTCGGCTCCAGACGATCTTGAAACAGCCACAGGGCTCACGACAGACCGTTATGGTGCATTTGACTTGGAGTTGGAATTTAGAGGCTCACCTTCGGGAACGAGGTCCAGCCAGTGCTGCCACCAGGCGTCTTCAGCATGGGTCCGGTGTTTCCTCTGATCACAACATCGCAGTCTTTTGACTTTTGAACTGTACCGGACTCAGAGATTAGACACCTACCCCTGGGGCTACTAGAATCACTGACAGCTGTCGTTATTGAAACAAGCGTATATTCGATAGCGCACATATCACATAAGAGTTTCTAGATGCCTTGACTCACGTCACGCCGCCGACGTCTGAGACGCTCCAGGAGCTGGTCTGAAATCGATTGTGATAGCCTTGTGCAACTGCCAAGGCACAGCTTTGAATTCTGACATTTATTTCACTCAACACTGCTGACCCCTTGAGCTGGCGTTATCAACCACACCAATTCCTTAAACGACGAAGTCCTGGCAAGGATCGCAGGCTGATCATTTCTTTGATCGAGCTCGCTTCTCACGCGAGGCCCCGAATGCGAAGGACTCGTCTCCATACTCACAGCGCCCCGATGATTCCAGGCGTCACATCACGCTCATCCCCTACTGCACGAGCTCAAAGGCATATGCCGTCGTGACAGCCTCCGGCAAAACCCAAAACGTGACCTGCTCTCTGTTAGCATCAATCCTCACCAATCGGCCGGTCACGAGCTGTTGCTTACCGAATCGGAAACAACATCGTGTTCCCACACGCCGAGGTCGACCGACCCTTGAATCTCGTCAAAGATGGTAGGTCCATCGAACCTCCTCGTCCGAATCTTGACGCGGTCCCCGGCGAACCCAACAGCAGACAGACCCGTGATCGTAACATGGTACGTCCTGCGCCCAGCGACAGGCCGCACAGCCGCCAGGACCTTGACGGAACCAACAGTCCCCGCATGGGTGCCGTAGACCTCAAATGCCTCGTCGGCCGATGGCTTCGTGGCCGCCCGCTGGCCTGTCATCTGGTGGACGTAGTAGTCGTAGACGTGCCACTCCCCCACGGGAAAGTACTCTCCCGACGGCCTCTTGCCGAGGAGATTCGCGAGCAGATCATGCAGCTTCGACGCGGAGCCCCAGTTCGCGCGGAGGCCGTGCGTGTTGTGTCTCTCGAGCTGCGCGATATAGAAGACGCCGCCGGCGGGCGACTGCTCGTCGCCGTTGTTCGAGGCATACTCGTTGATGACAATGGGTCGCGCGGGGAGGCTGCTCCCCTGTCGGAGTGTGTTCCACTCGTCGGTCGACTCGCGCAGGTTGCGGTTCGTGCGGAGGAGATGCCACGAGTAAATGTCTGGCACAACGTCGTTGGCGGCGATGAAAGCGGTGAACCTTTGCCACCAGGCGCTTCCCGCGGTGGCCGGCTCGCTGGTCGACGGGCCCGTGATGAGCACCTCGGGGAGGTCTTTTCTGATCCGGGCATAGGTGCGCGCCCAGGTTGCGAGGTACTGGTCCTGCGTTGAGCCCCAGAAGGACTGCAGGTCCGGCTCGTTCCAGATGTCAATATCGAGACCCTCCAGGGCGTCGTTGGCTCTGAGGTCGCTGAAGACTCGGCCGAGGAAGGCGTCGTAGCTGGTCCAGTTGCCGTTGTCGCCCGGCCAGGAGAACGAGCCACCCTGGAGACTGTCGGCGCCCCAGAGATCGTGCATCAGCAGGGAGAACCGGCCGCCGTGGCGACGAGTCGTGCGGTAGTTTGAAAGGGTCGAGAGCCATCGTGGCTGTCACCAAGCATGTCAGCTTTGAAGATTCTAGGATGTGTTGCCATGCCAGAGGAACCACAAACCTCGTATTGCCCGGCTGCCCAGCCTAGGGACCCGTCAGGCAGCTGAGCACCGCCGGCACGGCAGTAATTGAAGCCCATGCCATCGATGAACCGGTCAGGAATATCCGTGTTTGCTGTGCCATCCGTGTTATCGGGCAGACCATAGATAAAGCCGGACGCCAAATGGGCTGGAGTGCCGGACGGCTCGGCCAGGTTGACGGTAGCGGTCCCAAAGACCTGCCCCTGGCGCTTTTCCGGTGCCAGAGCAGCCCCGAAAACACCATGCGATGAGGCCAAAAGGGCCAAAAGGACGAGGGATCTGATCTGAGCCATCGTTTCTCTGTCAAACTGAAAGCTTGAGTTGCTGGATCATGCAAAGATCGTGGCAGAACACGTTAAGCCGTATTCTTATATCATTTTCTTCTTTCTTTCCCTTCGGAGGGAGCTCATTCGGCAGCTCCTCGTCATCATGGCACGCGATACGACGTGACACGGCGAGCTTTCCAAAGATCGACAGCCTAGTATCGCGAGAGCTCCGCATCATCTGCTGTTGTTCTTTACCCCAAACTTTGTCCCAGAAGCCAAGGCCATTCTCCAGAATCAAAGCTTGCCCCGCTGCCGTAACGAGAATGATGGGCATACCCGGTCGTGGATCATGCGGGGTAGCTACACTTGCCTCCGGTGGGATGCCTTCGTCAACATGCTCGTCTCCGGTGGAGCGCTAAACTCAAGTTGGGAAGAGTGAATGGGAATCAGGAAAGTGACTCGCTTGCATATGCGCCTTAAGGCCCTGTCAGGTACGAGACTGTGCTCCGGGGCAATGAGTCCCGGGGGAGGGTGGTAGAATCAGAACGATTGGGATAAGTTGCTTCTGCGGGCAGAGGGTTCGCGCTTGAGATCTCACATGGTTCTGCGGCGCAAGAGTCATAGGTTGATTGTCTGTAAAGCATTGCTTCGCCATGTGATACTCAAGTCCTCCGGCAAAGCTACTGTAAACTATTGCGCAAAAGGCCACCTTGCTTGAGCATTACCAGCCCCACGGTCAAACCGGAGGAAATTGGAGTTCGATGACATGTTGTATCGATTACTGAGTAGACAGCTGGTCCAAGGACGTGAAGGATCACAGTAAACGGCTAAAACAGACTGTCCAGACATCACTACCGGTCGCTTATCATCCCTTCTTCACCAAAGGCTCTCCACCTTGAGCATACGCATCCACCTTGTACCCGGAAAACTCCCGCGCCCCAATCTTCTTCTCAAAGAGGATATCCAGTTCCGCAAACGTCTTGTCCTTCGTCTCCGGTAGTCGGAAGAAGGTCCATACGAAGAAGGCAAAAGCACACCCGCCCCAGAAGAACGCCGTCTTCCCCTTCCAATCGCCGGCCGTTGGGTTCAGCATGTACGGATTGATCACGTTGCAGACGATCTGCCCAATGTAGTACGCGATGCGGCTCAGACAAACGCTCTTATTGCGCAGACGGGTCGAGGACACCTCGGAGATGATGGCGTAGCAGATAGGCCCCACGGTCATGTAGTAGACGCCGAGCCACAACAGCATCATGGCTGCCTGGGCGTAGTTGCCACCCGAAGAGTCTCCAGCGCCAACACTAATGAAGCCGACAGTCATGAGAACGGATGTTAACAGCCCAAGACCCCAGAGATACAGGGTGCGACGGCCAAAGGCGCCGAGGAGGAGCCAAGATGCCACTGTGCCCACTGATGCGATACCGAGCCCGCCGACTGACATGCGGAACGAGATGGACTCGGGAAGACCAGCCTGGACGAAGAAGTATGTAGGCGTGCCTCCAAGCACGGAGCCACAAAAGGGCTGTGCCATGAAAACCATGCAGGCGATTTCGGTGCGGCGGCGGTCGACCCCGCGAAAGCAGTCCAGGTAAGATGTTCCTTCATCAATGATCATCTCGAGCTGGTTGGTGTAGATCATCGACGCCACAGTCTCTTTGGCGTGACTGCGCTGCATGGCTGAGCCCAGTCGCATGACAGACTTCTCAGCTTCGTCGTACTTGCCCACGCGAACAAAGTACCAAGGGGACTCTGGCGCAAACCATAAGATAGTGAACAAGGGTAGAGGCCACGCCCATTGAATTGCGAATGGAATGCGGTATGCCCACTGGGAGGTGCTGCCAGAAAATCCGGCTTGCACGCCAGCAGAGATGAGCTGGCCGAGAGCCCAGCAGAGGTTGACATAGACGGTCAAGTAACCGCGAAGCGCCATGGGGCAGACTTCGGAGGCGTACGCCGGTGCCATGGTCGCGAAGACGCCCCACGGGATGCCACAGAGAAACTGCCCAACAAGGAGGACGGGTAGGTTGGGCGAGAAGAAAGAAATCGCGATGAAGCCACAAATGAACACCAAAGATGCCAGGAGGACCTTGCGATATCCGAATTTGTGGGTAAAGTAGCCGTTGGCAAATGCACCAATGATAGTACCGACACTCACGGCATTGCTGAGTCCGTTCTGCCAAGAGGCTGTGATTTCGTATGTGCCTGTTCGAGGAACGTACTCGCCATAATGGCGACGAAAGGCAGGCGACGCGAAGAACGAACTGATGAGGACAATGTCGTAGCCCTCCATGATGATGGAGGCAGACAGTAAGACCGACCACAAGACGGCCTGAGGGTAGCGACGGATGGCATCGCGAAGGGTGAGGTTGTGTTCATCTTCGGCTGATTGCTGGGCCATTGAAATGTCTTTGTCCGGGGCATGATCCAGTTCAACAGCTTCAGCCGCCTTCTCCTCATGGATAGAACTCCCCATATCGAAATTTCTTTGGAAGTATGCCGAGTTGCGGTGGCCACTGGAGGCTTCTTGTGGCCAGGGAGCGGTATTCAGTTGCAATGCTTAGCTGTCGAATATCGAGTGGGCTAACCTTCCAGAGTTCTACAGTGCCCGAAATCGGTGGACAATCTGAACACAATAAAGTTGTACTCCATAGGCGATCGGCGGAGGACTGCTCGTATAAGTAGCAGTGGAATGGGGCTGCACCGAAATATGGCTCGCCATCGTCACATTCAGTCAGGCGATCAGTACAGCTCAGTCTTCCTCGAGCATACAAAGTCTGGGGAAGTGGGGAAAATCATGTGGCAGCACGTATCGTATCGACCCATCGCGTTGGATACTAACCCAACTGAGTTCACATGGCAGAGGCCCTTTGACAGGGCGCGTTCCACTTCCCCGCCGGAGCAGCTTTATCCAGAGCCAGAGGGGTCTTCTCTCCGGTGGGGAGAGGGGCTACACAAGTTTCATGCAGGCATCTCAGGATTGGACCCTCATGTGGTGAACTCCTGTTTACAGCGCATGGCGATCCTTGCCTACTGTTGCCGCGGCTAGGCGCTCCAATAGTTCTGCATAACCTCGCTCGATCCCCCAAGCGGAAGCCTGACCATCGTGGTCTTGTTTCGGCGAGTCTGTCCGCATCTTATCAAAGACGGCTCCACGAAAACCCTCTCGCTGCGATGTCAGGAGTCTGTGGCCTTGGTGCACTATCTTCCTAGGCGCTCCCGGGTCAAGAATATTGCCGACTCTCGACATATAAGCAGACATTCTGTCCCCAAGTCGAACGTATGTCTGAACCATTTCGTCATCGCATGGCCGATCAAGGTGAATGAAGGACGGTTCAGGGCTTTCCTCCGTGTCCTCATCTGACACTAATTCAAGTCCAATGGACGAGGCTGGCGCGAGCGAGGTCGTTGCGAAAACTGGCCGAGAGTCTGGGTTTTGTGTCTCAAGATCTGTCTGCTGCCGAACTGACTGTACGGATACACTGTAAGCCCAGATCACGATGGTTGCTAAATAGATCGAGAATGGCTCGAGAAAGGTGCCAGAGCTGTAACGACGGACGTGCCATAACAACGCGCCAGCATGAATAATACTGAGCCGTGCTTTATGTTGATCACAAATGGCCCACTGGACCAAGTGGTTTCGTGCTTGTGCGTATTTAGCACCGTCCGAGGGCCTATTTTGGGCCCTGTATGCCAATGTCGTTGTGAGAACCCGTGCATGTTCGACTGGTGCCAAGATTAAGAGCCGCGAGAGATGGAGATGCAGAATGATAGGGTGCTCCCAGCCTCCAGCTCTCGCAGCCATACTGTTGGCATCCCAATGTAGAATGTCCATGCAATCGCAAGCACTATTCCGCCACTTAGAGAGGATTGGGAGAGAGGGTGGCCACGTCTCCTCCAAATGTTCCGAATGTGGGCGCTTGTTGATGCTGGCGCTCGGTATCCAGGATGAAAGTGGAAATGTGTGCTGCTCGATAGCTTCTTTCGTCCTTCGACATATGGCGTAAACCATGATCTGGATGCTGAACTGGCTCAGCTTTGGCGGCAACCTCTTCTCGAGGTAGAGAAACTCAATTGCTCGGAGAAGTGTGACTAGCCGAACTGTCAGTTGGTGAACAATCTCCAACCATTCCGCCAGACTTGCCTGAGTGGGAGGCTTCCTCAGCAATCTGCTCTGTAGTCGGACAGTCCCAAACTTCTTCTCTGCACGGTAGTGATGACCGCACATCACCTAGTTTGAACCCAAGTTTGCCACCGAGTTCGAAGGCAGCGATGGAATCGAGTAACTTGATAATGTGTGAGCCGTTGCACGCATGTCTCCCACCGGATGATAAACATACCCATATCATCAGGCCTGTTCTTATGCGACACTGAGCGTGTGTCCACTCCTGCACCGATTGCAGCCCACCCAATTGCCTCAAGTTGGTTGTATCTGGGTGTGTGTTTCCAAGCAAATCCATATCAAAACAGGCATCGATTAGGAACTGCTTCTCTGCAAGTGCACGTCTCATAACAGAGTTCTGACCGCTGTGCAGCATATTGATGGAGTTAAGGATAGCAGCTTGTAGGGTGGGCAGGTCAAGGCACCAGTTGCCGGCGCCTGCAACACCGGGTACCCAGGTGTCTACGCCTTCGTCCTCACCAAATCGATGGAAACGGCGAGTAAGTGAAGCCCGCAGTAAACCGGCTAATAGGTCCCGCGACCGCGGACCATTTGAACTGGGTTGGTACCTTGCACCCACTGATGTTACTGCCAGGAGTAGAAGCCAGTGACCTGGCTCCTCGCAGAAACAACTGCTTCGGCGAAGGAAGGGCAGTGTTGGGTGGAACCTTCTGAAGTATAAGTGTACAAAATGGTTCAGCTGCACGTATGTTGGGAAGCCGTCCAAATCTGACTCGATGCCCTGATCCTGGGTCTCGATCCGAAGACCGCGGATGAGGTTCTCGTAAGCAAGATTTGACAAGCCTCCGGTTATAGGAGACGCGTGCGAAGCATCTCCGACGCGAGATGGATCTGTTGGCTCAACCGGGTTTAGTATATCGACTGATTTGCCCGTAGCCAACGTGTCAAGCTCATCTTGGTCCAGGGCCGAACGACCTTGAAAGGGCGCTCTAGCAGCAGCGCCCTCAACGTAGTACTTCCGCTTTCGTGTTCGTCCGGTGCTGCGCGGATGGGAGCCTGTCGCGGAACTTGACTCCGCCACTGAACGATTCATGGCCTCGGTTTCAGGACTTGACCCTGGCACGCTTTCTGCAAATGTGTCGGTAGTCACAGGCCTTGTATTTCTCAGGATGGGACCAGCAACCGTAGGATGATTATAGGCAGCGTCGTTAGGCGCCTCGGGCTGCGGCAGAGTGGTGAAGAAGAACTGGGAGCCCATGACGTCGGTTTCAATACTTCCATAAGACATCCCGGCTAATTGGTTTGACCAATCAAGAATATTCTGCTCCTCTGGAGACAACCAGTTTATGGTGGACAGGCCCGTTGTCGTGGCGGGAAACGAGGCACAGAGGTCGTTTATGTAGCTTGCGTCCTGATCCAGTCCGCTCTGGAACTCCAAAACATTGGTTGATTCTGCCAAGTGTTGCCAGTCAGGACGATCTGGGACCGTGACGCCTTCGTCGGTACTAGGTTGGAGATTCTGGTTGTTACTGTAGGCCTGCTCACTTATACTGTCTGCATGGCCATGGCCTATGGCGGTTGGACTCGTCGCGATCAGGGGGGACTCGGCCTCTGAATTCCTGGAGCAATCGATGGAACCGAGCGACGCAGCCTTTCGCTTCTGGGCCGTTGGATAGTCACATTTTAGGCTTCTCGCTGAGCAACGTCGACAAGGGTTGCCCTTGGTGCATCGTACACGGCTCACAGCACATTCTCGGCAGGCCCTTCCATTTGTGCCGACTTCATCGTGACGATCAAGATCGTGTGTCGCGGCGTGGCGACTCAGGACGTCTCTGAAATGTCCAATGTCAGCGGTTGATCCCCACTCTGGTCAGAGGTAAGACCGGGAAGGGATTGAATCACTGTCGGGAGAATGCCTTGCCACAAACAGAGCAGCTAAAGGGGCGCTCGCTGGTATGGATTCGCAGGTGTCTCGTAAGATGCTCCTGGCGCTCAAATGTGGTTTCGCAGATGTCGCATTGGATGGGAGCGCGTCGAGACACGCGGCGAGAAGGGTCATCCATCTGGCCGGACCCCGAACATGTCTGAATGTCTTGCGTAAAGAGGAGCAATTGGCGGTGGAGGACGAGGAGCTAGATTTGAGAGATGATGAAGGAGACCCACGACTTAGTAGTGTTGGGGGCAGGGTAGGTCGCCTTTCAGTAAGGTGCTTGGAGCTGGGCGAGGGCGAGTTAGTTCCCTGAACTTTGGGGAAGGCACCACTGGATGATCCCTGTAGTGTGCGGAGGCAGGTGCGGGGTCTGCGCATGGAGCTTGGGGAAGGGGCATCTGGGGAGGGAGGTGCTTTCCTGCCTCAAAGTGGTCTGGTCCGTGAATGACTTCAAGGGTGAAAAGATTCATTTCGTTCTATAGATATCTTCACCACATCCTCCATATCAATATCAATATCTAACACAAAATCTACCCACGAGACGGCCATCAAAGCTTTTCGCGCCGGACGAAGACTGGCATCGATTCCAATGGACAATCCACCTTAATCTTTTGGGCTCCCCCATAAGACTGACCACCAGTTTCGGGGGAGAATGGAGCCCACTCCTCAACCTCTGGAAGCCGGGGAAGATATAACTCTCTATCTCTGGCGCCAGGCTTCAAAACGGGACAGCAAAGGTACCTGTCGCCATACATGTATTGATCTTCGACCTCCCAGCTCTCCTGATCTGCGGGGAATTCCCAGAACAAGGGTCTCATGACTGGTGATCCCTTCTCATGAGCGTCCTTCATCAATTGCCTCGTGTAAGAGCGCATGTCTTCCCGGATGCGCAAATATTTGCGGCAGATTTCGTAGACTTCCGGGCCATACGACCACACTTCGTTCGGCGCACCGCTGCGCGAGGCTTCGCCGGTCCCCTTCTTCGGCTCTCGATCGCCATGCAGTCTCATGACGGGGCAGAATGTTCCCCATTGAAACCAGCGCACGAAAAGCTCGCGGAAAGCCTCGTCATCTGGGTTGCCCCCATGGAACCCGCCAATATCCGTCGTCCACCATGGCAGGCCCGCAATGCCCATGTTGAGGCCAGCTGCCAGCTGGTTTCTGAAGCTCGCCCAGGAAGAAGCTATGTCGCCGCTCCAAACAAGGGCGCCATACTTTTGACTGCCGGCCCAGGCGCAACGAAGAAGGTTTACGATGTTGGTCTGCCCCTCTTGTTCCATTCCCTCGTAGAATGTCCTGGCGTAATCCCGAGGGTAGATGTTCCCGACGCTCAGAGTCGGTCCAGCGTGGTATCGATAGTTATCAAAGTCATAGACAGAGTACTCGGGTTCGGCTTCATCTAGCCAGAATACCTTGATTCCTTTGGCATAGTAATGCTGCTTTGCCTTGTCCCAAACGTATTGGCGGGCATCTGGATTGGTTGAATCGTAATAGACGGTTTCCCCGCCAAAATCGAAATTGGTGCGAATGCCGCGCTCGGTGCGAACCAAGTAGCCACGCTCCATCATTTCTTGGTAGTTTTGCGAGCGTTTGTCCACAGTAGGCCAAATGGAGACCATGAGCTCAATCTTCAGCTCGCGAAGCTCTCGAACCATTGCGTCTGTCCATGGACATTGCCGGTTAGAGTGCTTGTCTTCTTTGGGGCCACGTACTGCCCGAGGCCAGAATCAGGAATGCTTACCTGGATCAGGGAAATGGGCACTGTCAAATTTCCATTCACCTTGCATAGGCCAATGGAAAAAGTCGATAACAATCAGATCGATAGGCAGTTCTCGCCGCCTATACTCCCGCGCCACCTCCAAGACCTCCTCTTGCGTCTCGTACCGCAGTTTACACTGCCAGAACCCCAGTCCATATTCCGGCATCATTGGAACCGTCCCAGTCGCCCGGGCATAAGACTCTGAGATCTCTGCCGGTGTGTCTCCGACGACAACCCAGTAGTCCAATGCCTTGGTAGCATAGCCCTCGAAGCTGGTGACATTCTTACCGAACACGGCCCGCCCTATGGCCGGATTGTTCCAGAGAAAGCCGTAGCCGAGCGAGGACAGGGCAAAGGGTACACTGGCCTGTGAGTTTCGCTGCGCCATCTCTAGGTCGAGGCCTTTGAGATCGAGGTACGGCTGCTGGTACTGGCCCATGCCGAATATCTTCTCCTTGGGATCGAGACTCTCGAAGCGCATCGTCAGGTGAAAGTCGCCGCCTCTGATGGGCTTGAACTCGCGCGCCTCGATTTCAATGGCGCTGCAGTTTGGGTCGAGTATATCGCGGCGGTTACGCGCGTATTCTTCGAGGACAACGGCTCCGGTGGCGTTATAGAAGGTGACTTTGCCGCGGTTCGTGACAACAGCTTTTATGTTGCCGTTCTTGATGGTGGCCTGTTCCTTTGAAATCGAGATCGTTGGCTGGGATCCGGTCTTGAGAGGCTCTTGAAGGGCCCAGTTCTCGGTCGGCATCGTAGAGAACTTGGTGGCTCGTACGCGGAAAGCATTGGCAGACCAGGGCTCGATCCAGAGCTTCTCTCCATCATAGGAATATACTAGACGCCCGTCTTGTTCGTATAGCATTTTGTCTCAATTGCTCTCTTTGGTGTAATACTTGGGTGAATTATCCTCGGGGCAGTGTACGGACGAGGCACAAAGAATGGGCTGTATAACGATGATAAGAAGAAGCGTCAAAAATGTCCTCACACCCTACCGAAACATAACACCATCAAAAGAACTTGTAGGACAATTCAAACTTTCTTGCTTTGCTGCTTATCCACCCGATAATCACCTCGACGTACGTTGATGCTGGCGGCATCGGTCCCTCGGAGGGCGAAGTCCCCTCAGCGGAAGTCGTCATGTCGATCTAGCTAGCTCTCCACCGGCCCCATCCCCCGCCGGATCTCCCGTTGTGTACATCCCGACACAGGACCAGTTGCCGAATAGCTTTACATGCCGTCGCAGCCAACGTCTCTTGTCAGCAAGCTGAACTCGGTCGAACGAGATCGGAGTTCGACGTCATACGAATATCGATACGAAATATCGTCACTTGAGAATTGCGCTGTTTCTGCAGGTTTTGTTTGGCCTTACGTGTCCGGTTCTACTGCGCATGTGTTGGCTTACAAAGTGCCGCAATCAATGGAATTGGCTCTGGATTTCTCGATATAGCGGCAGTTTCTTTAGTATTCAAGCTTACTTGCCACTGTATTGCCTAAGATAAGATAGTGGGGTGTTTCGACCCCAAAGGAATGTCAACTGCAGTGCATGGTGGCCTCTTTTTAAAGTTCTTGATGCTGCTTATTTGAGTTCTCGGGATCACGACAGGGCTCCTGAGGACCTACCCATGAATAGAGCAAAGGAAAGAGTCTCATCGACGCACTGGCCATTTCTTGAGCAGCGCTTACAAGCTGACACACTCAAACCTAGGGCGCGCTAGGCTTGAGGCTCAGAAACGTGCTCTGGTTGTTAAGGAAGTTCAAACAGCTAGCAACACACTCGATCTCAGAATGCAAGACCGAATTCGACAGCCAAAGTTGTATGTATTTCAGAACAAGCTATGTACAGGGCCTATGCTAGCACTCGACTGGCTCGAGAAGCCGAGACAAGGCGGGAGGAGAAAGAGCCAAGGTGCGCGTGCCCAGATAGAATCCAGAACGGGCCAGCTACGCGTCGAGTTTTCAAAACGCGGCGCGCATGTTCCTCTCAAAGTTGTTGTTGTTGAAGGGGCAGTTGGCGCGGTTGAAATCGGCGCGGTTGAGGGCGCCCTGGACGGTGCTGTCCATCCTGTCCCAGTCCCAGATCCAGTAGGTGCGGCCGGGCGACGTCTTGAACTGCAGCTCGTGGTTCTTGCCGAGACTGGTGAAGTACTCGACGTGGAGGTTGTTGCCGTTGCGCTGGGGGTTGTTGACCTTCTTGTAGTCGCCGTGGCCCGAGGCGGCGCCGCGCAGGATGCCGGCCTGGTTTGCGTTGTTCGAGTTGAACCAGATGACGACGTTCTCCCAGTCGTGGCGGTGGCCACTGACGAGGTTGCCGTCGGCGGGCTGGTCCTTGGGCCAGTACCAGGCGTACATGATGCCAAACTGGCCGTTCAGGGTCATAGAGCGGGCGTAGGTCTGGCCCTTGCCGGTGTCCTTGCAGCCGCCAGCGGTGGTACCGCTGTCCTGGAGACCGGCGCTGTAGAACAAGTGTTAGCCAGGTGTTTTGTGGAAGCTGAAGGGTGTGTTGCGTGTCTCACTTGACCTCACCACGGGTGTTGACCGCGGAGTAAGGCTGGCAACCGTGGGCAATGTGAAGCAGAGGCTGGAACTTCCTGATCATGTTGCCGTTGGGGCCCAGAGTATCGCGGATGGGGTTGATGCTGTCGTGGTTAACCTTGGGAGGCTGCTGAGCCAAGGCGCTGCCGACGAGGGCGAAGACCGAGAAGATCGTGGAGGGAAGCATCGCAGCAGGTGCCAATGGCTGTTTGAATGATGAGAGAGAGAGGGAGTGAAGCTAGGTGATGAGGATGAAGAGAAGCAAACTGAGTTGAAGAGCGATGATCGTCCTTCTTATATACTTTGATCAAGTCCGGAGATGTAGTTGCCTTGGCCTTCCATCGGTTACCCTTCAGTAGAGAGAACGGCTTTGTTGACACACTGGGCTTCCGACTTCATTCTGTCGTGATTGTCATGTCTGCTGCGGTGTCTAGATGTCAGGGGTCCTTGAGGCCTACGACTCATGTCGAGCTCGGTCGACGGGAATCCTTAACGATGCGAACACGAACATCGTGAGGCTAGCCGCCAAGGTAGGCTTAGCTGTTCCCTCACCCAGACAAATACATTGCTGCGGAGCGGCTCCGCCGCCAAGAGCTGGACATGAATAACACTCTGGTTATGGCAGTTGTCACCTGCATGAAGAGAATGCCTTGCCTCATTCAGTAAAGGGCGTGGCTCAAAGACCCTGGAGTAGCCCAGTGAATCGTCTGAGCGCACTCCCAAAAGATCAAATCGTCGTCTTGGCCGGACAGCCCGAACTTGGCTGACAGGCACTCTATTCGACAAATCTCCACCCCAGTGAGCTCGCCTTGGCGAAGTGCTGTGCAGCCGGCGGCCCATGGCTCGGCACTCATTCATGCGAGGACGCAAGGACCGTGATCGTGGACGGTGCTGAGTCGTGACTGGGCAGGTGGGCAAGGGTAGAGGAGCCGGTTAATCTATTATACTTTGGTTCATCTGTTCCACCTGGGCCTTTCGGGTACACTGGTAGCGCCCATAGAGGTTGATGTCGAGTCATGGATAGCAAGGCCGGACCCCCAACACATCAGAGTAAGCCCGATTCGGACCCCTGAGACTGAATCGAGTCGGCACGGACCGAGACTATACCGGAGAAAGAAGGCGTAGCCATGTCCGACCACTAAGAAAGCCGGCCTGTTGCACATTCTGGTGATACGGGGGCTGATGAAAAAGCGGCGGTGATAGGGCGTGCGGATCTATAGCCACAATGGGAGCAGAACATGCCCGAGACTCCGTGGTAGGCGCGCATCTGCACCAGGGTCTACTTGGTGCGCTTGTGGGGTTGCGATTCAGGGCTGATGAACACGGCATGATGTTTTGGTCTGATCATCCGGCCGGTTCGTTCGGTTATTTGTGGTGGTGTTCTTAGTGAGAACTGAGCAGAACAGCTGAGCTTCAAGCACTGTCTGAATCCTGTGCCCCGAACTCGTTGGGAGCCTGTCGACGAGAATTGGCGTCGACTATACGTTTCTATCGAGCGTCGTGCAGACCACAACTATGATGCCCTTTCAGTAGCCGCGCGGAGGGCATTCCGTCTCTCATTGGCAACCAAAGTGTTTCCACAATTCTGCTTGAGATGGGGGTGCGAACCTCGATGGTCACGGCCCAACGGCACGTTGCTGCACTCCGTCGATTCCGGTTGCAGCCACCTTGATCTACAAAAGTATTTGGAAATGAGCTGGCAGAAAGTCTTCCGTAAGCGGACTGTCTGTTTCTCGAGGTTGTTTGGCATGCAGGACCAGCTGACCATGATACGAAGCTTCGTTAAACACATGTGAGCATCTAGACAGAGACGAATCGGAACAAAAGTAACCGCCAGTGTGATTGAACGACCTTGGAATCGGTTCGCTGGTTTGAGGTTGAAGACAAGGCGTTTATGCCGCTGGGCTTGGCACGGCAACTCGGAGCCGGAAACAAATCCATGGGGAACCCTACCTTGCCTGTCTGACAAGTGGAGGATCCCAAAATAAGAGAACGCACGGCAGCAAGCTTACGATAAAGTTGATCTGGCTTTCGAAACAACAAGGATTTTCCCTTCATTCCTAGTATTTGAGAAACAAACCCTCTTCAGCTTAATTGCTGCGGGTAGTTGATCTCACGTCGATGCTTACGCCAATGATTCCGAGCATATGGCTTTAGCGGCCCTTCTCAAGTTGCCTTGACGCCGCTGACTACCTATCTGCTGGTGAATACCAAGAGCAGGCCTCAGCCGGCTAGTGAAGCGTTGACAGGGCCCTTGAGTCGAGATGTGCGCCATGAATCCACCGGCAATGCAGCAGCACAATCCAAAGTCCCCGACGGGGGGTTGCAGTGTATTGTCAATTAGCTTGGCTCCTCATTAGAGTTCATGAACATTCGTAACTTCGTCTGATGGTATCATATCGCCAACGCCGAACCCAAGCCCACGTTAGTCCTCCCCAGGCCCTCCTCGCCGGCCCAAAACAGCGCCGACAGCTAGCGTCTCGACGCGACCAGCGTAGAGTCTCATGGAGTGCGCCACGGGGTCCCCCCAGACAACACTCCTCAGCTGCTCGTCCGTCGTGATGTGCGCGACGACGCCCTCGTCCAGTCTCGCCTCGACGCTCCTCCTCGTGCCCTCTGCCTCAGGCCGTCCGCTGCGTAGGACGACAATGCGGCCGGGAACGCTCAAGGTGCTCGTCGGCACGGGCCAGACAGGTCGTCTGCGTCTTCTCTTGGGCTTCTCGTCTCTGGACGCCGCTTTCGGTCCCAGCCCGATGAGCTGCGCCATCGACTTTTTCTCCCGCGCCTTTCTGTCGTCTCTCTCCCTCTTGTCTTGTCGTTCTCTCCTCGCTTCTCTATCCCTCTTGTCATCCCGTCGATCCTCGCCCCTCCTCTCCTCCGACCGCTCGCGTCTCTCCACGACCGGCACCGGACTCGCCATCAGCTCAACCAAGCTCCTGACGTAGCCGCGATCCGCCCTGACGACGGGATCCCCCTCGTTGACGAACCCGAGAAACAGATTCCGCCGCGTGCCCGGCGGCAGGGCCAGCGGCAGCAGGCTGACGGGCGGACAGCCAAAGACGACGCAGTGCACCCTCTTGAAGCGGCGCGCGACGTCGGCGAGCGGGCCGCGGCCGCCGTCGACGGCGAGCATGTGGCAGAAGAGCAGCGCGGCGACGGCGCCGCCGGCCGAGTGGCCCGTGACGAGCAGGCTGTGGCCGCGGCGGCGGGGCTCCTCGTCGAGCAGGCGGCGCAGGCGCGCGGCGAGCGGGGCGGCCATGGCGCGCGCGACGCCGAGGAAGCCCGCGTGGCACAGGTTGCCGGCGTCGTCGAGGAAGCCGGCGGGGCTCGCGGGCGCGGCGCGCAGGTTGACGGCCCAGTCGGCGAGGCTGGCGGAGCCGCGGACGGCGAGGACGAGGGCGGCGGCGTCGTCGGCGGCGGCGGTCGCCAGGAGCATGGCTTTCGCGCCGGTGCGAAGGTCCGGGGCCACCGTGATGTGCGGGCTGTCCGGGCGCGAGCTGTAGACGCGCTCGGCGTAGTGGGCGGCCAGACAGAGGAGGGGCCAGGTTGGGATGTAGAGGCGCAGCGGCTTGAGGTCGGAGGGGAGGCGCGAGTTGGCGTAGGCGTAGATCTTGGCCAGCGGCGAGGAGGAGGAGGGCGGTTTCTCGGCTGGTTTGGTGGATGATTTGGACGGCCGTGTCTTCCTGGCGCCTGGTTTGCTGTGCGGGCTTTCCTTTTCTGGCGCCGTAGGCTCGTCAATTGTGGCGAGCACCGCGGCGAATGTGTTGGTCAAAAGGTCTACAGCGAGCGAGGTCTGATGGATGAGCTCCTGGGCGTGAGGATGGAAGCCAGCCTCGATCTCGGCCATGTCGGGGACCGTCAGGGCGGCGCAGGATGATTTGGGCGTAGGTTTCGACTGTGGTGTATCAAGTGGCTGATCATGTCGGTGCTTGGGCCGGGCCACGAGCTGCGTCTGAGCCGTCGGCGGGCGAGCTTCGCTGTTATTGTTGTCGGCGAGGCCGTAGAAGTTCTGAACCTGATTCACGACGACAGGCGCAGGGCCGAAGCCAGGCTGAAAGCCGAACGGCGGCGCCCACTGCTGCGACGGCTGGTTTGTGACGGCATTGTGGTAAGACGGAGGCGCTGGGAGGGCGGGAACTTGGTGATGTTGTGTCTGTGGTTGTAGTTGTGTCTGATATTGAATTTGCGGCTCGGCGGTTTTATTCGCCTTGACCACCTTCTTGCGATCAAACCAGCCCATGTCGAACGTAAACCACCATGGACCTGATCAAGCAGTAGTGATGATGTCTTGGCAAAGTCGGTCCTCGTGTCGGCGCCGTTAGTTCGACAGCCAAATCATCGCCATGAACATCGTCATCATCAACTCAATACAGAGTGCAAAGGGAGCAACAGATTCATGAGGCCGGGGACCAAGAACTTCTTCAAAGACCCAGGCATGCACGGCGCTACACAGCACTTTATGACCCTCCCCCGTCCCAGAGGACAGGATCGATCCAAACAACGCGCCCACCACCCCTCATCACATGCCCACCAAGCAAGGGCCGCTCCAAGCCCCCGACTCCCCTGCGATCCCTGCACAACCCCAGCTTCGCCCTCCGATTCGCCCGCTGCAGTCTCAGCCCCAAGGCGAGCTCCAAGGCGAATCCAGCAGGGCAAAGAAGAGGCAGCAAGCGAAGAGCAGCAGCAGCAAGCAGCACGGCGGGAGCCTCACGGTGCAGAATGGGCGTACGAACAAAGTGCTGAAGTACCCGCCTCGCGTACAGGCCTCACCGAATATGACGCAGACGAAATGCCCTTGACGGCCAAATTGCGTGAAGCAGTGCACGACGTTCTTAGGAGGGGGAGGAGGGTTGGGGCAACCCGCATGAATGGCACGACCCAAACCAGTGGCGAAGATACCTAGCCGCCGAGACACCCTGTCCCCCTCTCGAGAGAGAGGCAGGGAAAAAAATCCAATAGGCCCCCAAGAACTCACAAGCCCGGCGGCCCGCCTGCAGCTCAGCCGAGGGAGGGTCGGCATGAACCCGGACTTGGCGACCTGCGAAAGCCACGGGCGGCGATACGACAAGCCAGGGCACCAATGACGGGCGAACGACGGTGTAGATGGGCAAAGAGCTGTTTTGTCTGCCGTCCAAACTGTGTCGACGAGCAGGCTTATCCGCCGTCTGTTGACGACGAGGAGCGCTTTGGGTGTTCACGGACAGCCTGTCAAGAAGCGCTGAGTCAAGACGCGGACACATCACGTCGTCGTAGCACCGCAGAAAAAGAACACCCTTGTACGAAGACAAACTACTTTTCAATTCACCGAAGCTACAGACACTTCACCCAACGCGACTCGGCCTCTTACACGGAGAACAGGCCCAGGCGGACGAGAAGGAAGCCCACAGACCCCAGCACGCATCAGAAGAAACAACCACAACCAAACACGGGTTCCCCAGGAGCGCAGCCTCACACAGGACTCGTCGGGTCGCGCACGCTGCCGCCACCGCTGCTGCGACTGCCGCTGCCGGTGCCACTACGCACGCTGCTGCCCGAGCCCGAGTGGGCGCCACGCGACGGCCAGCTGAGCCCCGGCGGCGGTCGTGCGCCGACGCCCGCGCCCGCCTGCGCCGGCGTGTTGTGGAACGACTGGTACTCGTCATCGCCGGCACTCGACTGCGTGAAGCCCGAAACGTCGCTGAGCATACTACTGGAGCGGCCACGGGACTTGACAGGTGCCTGCGAGGGAAGCCAGTGACCCGCGCCCATGAGCGGCGCGGGCAGCAGCGAGGGCTGCGCCCCCGGACCGCTCGTCGAGTGGGAGGCTGTCGTCGTCGCTGCTGCTGGCCACATCGAGGCCGGGTAGTGGGGGGCCGCCGCCGGGTTCGGGTTCCACGAGTTGCCCGAGCTCGTCGCGTTGGTCGGGGCCGCCGCCTCAAAGCCCTGCTGGTGCTGGTGCTGGTGCTGATGCTGGTGCGGCTGCTGGCCGTCAAACGAGAGGCTGTTGTTGCTGTAGTTCATCTGTTGGTGGAACGTCTGGAGCTGGCTCATGAGGTTGTTGACCTGAGCCTGCTTGGTCGCGTTGTTGGCCTGCATCGTCGCAATGCTTTCCCGGAAGTTGGTCTCGATCTGCTTCGTCTCAGCCTCCCACGCCGCCCGTCCTTGGCGCCGGCGCTCGGCTTCGTCGAGGCCGCGGTTGTTGGCATCCGTGATGCGCATGAGCTCCGTGTCCACCTTGGCAATGCGGGCCGCCATCTTGTTGCGCTTTGTCTGGAGGGCCGACTGCTCGTCCTGCGCCGCCTTGATCTGTGCCGCGAGCTTGGCCTTGAAGTCCTTGTGCTCCTTGGACGCCTTGTCGAAGACGGTCTTCTCCGCAGACCAGCTCTTCTCTGCTTGCTTCTTGCGTTCTTGCAGACCTTCGGGCGCCTTCTCAAACTCCTTGAGCAGCGCGTCGAGCTCGGCAATCTCCTTTTCGGCCTGGGCCTTTTGCGTCTCTTGTTGGATGATCTTCTGGCGCAGCTTGTCGTCGTTGCCGCCGCCGGACTGGATCGAGTTGTCGAGCTTCTCGTTTTCCTTCTTCAGCGCGCTGACCTTGCTCTTCCAGTCCTTGCGCAGCGTCTTGAGCTTGGACTTTTCATCCGACAGGCGCTCGTTCTGCGCGCTGATCGTGCTCTTGAGCGTCGTGGCGGGGGAGTCGGGGCGTAGGGATTGCTGTCCGTTGATGGCGGGGCTCGCGGGCACGCCCTCCTGGTCCTTGGTCGGCGCCTGGGTCGTGCGGATGCTCGTTGAGAAGATGACGCGGTCGGTGTGCGTGTCGACGAATTCGCAGACGTACTTGCTAAGCGGTCGCAAGCCGTAGACGTCGCCGCACCATCGGTGGCCCGACGCGCGCTCGCCGTCCTCGTCCTGGACGCGGAAAATGCGCGTCGGCTGCCAGTAGGCATTGTTGACGCGGACATAGAAGGGCTTGGACGTGTCGACGCCGGCGGGTCGCGAGGCGTGTCCGTTCTCGGTGGGTGGGTCAATATCGGCAAAATGACTGGTGTTGAAGCAAATTTCGTCGTAGCCAATGTACGAGATCCAGATCTGTTCGGCTTCCGAGTCGAACGGGGCGTTGCCCAAATTGTGGATGTCGGTAGCATTGGACCCCGCTGTTTCCGAAGCGGCGTGCGACAATTCGTACTCCTTGACCATGACAATTTTGGTGCTCGCCAACGCGGCCCACAAGGGCTGCTGGAGGCGCACCTGGGTGCTCTGCTTTCTCCTCTTCTTGGACGACGTCGTGGCGTGCTGCAGCGCTGCGGCTTCGCTGTCGGTTGTTGTTGTTGTTGTTGTCAGACCAGCATCTCCAGACATTTCGGCGGGCTTGCCCGCTTCGGGATCGGACAGGCTGTGGGAGGATCCGCTGCTCTTCTCGCGTCGCAGGTACCACTCCCTGATGTATCGTACGATGCCCTGGGTTAGAATGTGAATGGCCAGGATGCTCTTGATCCAGCCGTGGGGTCCTCTCTTATCGAACCCCTGCGATATCGCCTCGAGGGGGTCGTCATTGTCGGAGGCGAGCCGCCAATTGGGGGGCAAGAGTCGAGTGGCGCGGGACCAGTGCAGCCTCGAACCGCGAAGCACGTGCGAGGCGATGACGAGGAGGAAGCAGGTCGTGACGCTGCTCGACGTGCCTTCTCGCGACGACGAGCCCCCGCCGAGGGTCACAGCAATGACGGGCTTGGCCAAGTCGAGAATGGCCACCTGGATCGGCGGCCACAGGAACAGCCACACAAGCATGATGAGGATGTCCATGCAGCCGATGGTGACGAGAGAGGGCATGGTCGAGTTGTAGTCGAAGATCTCGGCGAGGTTGATGTTCATGCCGGAGCTCGTGGTGACGGGGGGCACAAAGGTCAAAAAGGTAAAGGCCATGTAGATGCCGGAGAGGGCGACGGGCGGGACGTGCATGAGCAGGATGAGAATGGCGAGCGTGTCGTAGAGAGGGAGCGCGCGAAGGACGGTGGCGGCAAACTCGAGGGGGCCGCCGGGATCGCGGTGGACGTCGACATTTTTGGTGGCATTGACATCGATCTGGCGGTGCTGCGTCTCGACGCAGCCAGCGTTCCCGGGCGGGTTCGCGGCGCTCGAGTCGCCCGAGGAAGATTCCGAGTAGGCGCCTAGCGAGCCCCGCCTAGGGACGGCGTCGGCGGCCATGGCGGCGGTGGGATGGGTCTTGCCGTTGGTGTCTCCGTTTCCATGGAGAGCAAGGGTGGGCAGAGGCGAGGGCAGAGGCGACGCAGAGGCATCGCCGTCGGAGGGTGCGGACGAGGTCGTCGAGTGGTGGTGGGCAGGCGAGGCGTCCAGCTGGGACTGGCTCTTCTTGTTGGAGACTCGCTTGGCGGGGCCTACAAGACCATTCTCGTGACGAGTGTCGCGAGCATTGGCGTTGGCAGCAGCGCCTGACTGTCGCTTCGCGTTCGAAGCTCGAGGCATGCAGCGCGCTCTATCGCTGTCCGCCGACCCGGCAACCTGAGACAGGCCGGGGCCAGGGACGGCAGCAGCAGGACGGGCCTGGATGCCTTGTGGTGGGTGAATCGGGGGGTGAGGAGGTCGGAAGGAGGTTGACAAGCGGAGGTTGACAACTGTTTGTGGTCGCGAGGGGTGCCAAGCAAGCCGAAGATGGAGATGCCCCGGTGGAGGCGGCGAGGCTGTTGGAATTAAATTCGTGGAAACCTGCAGAAGGGGAGCATCGAAGGCTCACGGGTGGCAGGATAGACGAAGGTTTTTTTTTTGATTTCGTGAGGGGGGGTGCCGTGGGCGTGACGTCGCCGAAGGTTTGAGGTCGAGATGGCGATGCCCTGGCAGGAGTTGTTTGGGGTTGAGTTATTGTTGGAACGGGAGTTTGCAGGAGAACGAGTTGGGTGCCTTTTTTCGGTCGGGAAGCGGACTTTGCCCTTGCGGCGGCTTTGGGGGCCACGGTAGGTAGGTACTACTACCACATGAGGTAGGTAGGGGGGGCCTGGGGGGGGGGCCTTGCTCGCTTTCTTTCCCTCAGTATCCGTACGCGCATGCACATGTCCGCACTGTGGATCATGCGCTAAGGAGGCGCCCCGTGTCGCTGTTCAGTGGGGCTCTTCAGAGGCGCCCATCCGCTGCGTCGCCTCCCATCGCCTGCCACTGCCGCGACGGACACAGTGATCGCGAACAGTGTGGGCTGACATCTGACAGACCCATACCCACACAGTTGCTGCCGCACTATGCGTGCCCAGGTAGGTACCTACCTACGGTACCTACCAGGCATCGACCTGAGGTAGGTAGGTACCTGTCTTAGGTACCTATCTTAGGTACCTGTAGGCTCGGGAGTTGCAGAGATCGTGCGATCCATATCCGCCGGCCGAAAATATTCAGATCTAGTGCGAGACTTTGGGGTACCTTGGAGTCGGCCACTCTTCGGGGCCAATCTCGCCCATGGGCGTGTGCACTCAAGTCTCTTCTGTCCTCTGCCCTACGACGTCTATCGCTCGGCCCTGCTACATGTACTGCTGCTACCTGCCTGTGCATGTGCACTTGCCTGCCTCACCCATGAGGCTACCTGCCTCACCCGTGATGCAGCGTAGTCCTTGCTGCCTGTCATGCGATGCATCGACCCAAGCCCCTCCCTCACTTTGTTCATGCCCGCTACCACATCGTATTCTCTCATTCTCGCATTCTCGCCTTCGATACCCACGATATCTATCCTGGCACCCAAGCATGTATATTGCCGTCCCCCAAATTTGGGAGCGACATGGGAGCAGCCATTGTCTCACTGCCTCATTCCAGGTGAGCTCCGTCGAGGCTGTCGAGGCTGTCTGCGCGACAAGGCAAAAAGCTACATGGCATGGCTTCCAGCGACACAGCAGCAAACCCCCCAAACCATGGCACAAAGCAACGCACACGCACCTTATCTCTCGCTTGACAACAGGTTCCATGGGCGACATCCGGGGTGATGCGACAGATCACGATGCACCAGGTCCGAGTACGCCTCCATCCTCCCCCCTCACACGTACCACTAGACGTGGTCTGTGTATCGGCTTTCGTCCCGCACTCAGCGCAATCTCCTTGCGTGCTTTGGTTCCTTGGTTCCTTGGTCCCTTGGGTCCTTGGTCCCTTGATCCATTGCTCCCTTGATCCCCGGATTCTTGATTCTTTTCCTTCACGTGCGACAACGGGTTCAGGGCACGTCCAGGCGCCATCCTCCACCAGTCACGACTCCTCATGACGTTGATCGACAAAAACAAAGCAAACGTCCAAGACCTATTGGACGTCCTTGGACGCCTGCGACAATGCTGCCCCCTACCTCGTCCTCGGCCCCTCCTCCGACTCCTCATCAGATCATGTCTTCGGATCCATCGTCAGGAGCAGCAATGCACATGGTGGTGGCAAGCAGGAAGCAGCAGAAATGAACGAATCGCAGCCAGACAGAACAACAACAGCTTCCCGCACAGTGGCCGCCAGCAAAGCGCAAGCTCATGACGCGGGGGCGGCGCGCTGCCAGTCCATCGCAAGCGGAGTCGACCTCCAGCAGCCATTCAGCGTGACGAGAATTTTAATTTCCAACGTCGATCACTTGCTGCGGGCCAGCGGCGAGTGCCGCCAGCTGCTGGCTCGCCGGTCCATCGCGTGCCTTTTCCGGCCCTGGTCTCTCTCCTGGTCTCTCTCCTGCGCACGCCGCTGCGGAGGCTCCAACGTGAGATCTGCTGGCTGGGCACACTGTCTGCAACTGGCGTCCTCGTTGGTCGCTGATCTGCTCTCGTGCTCTCCTTGCCTGGCCTGGCTTCGTCTTCGTCGAGCCTAGCCCTCCATGCTCTTGTTCCGGCACACTCCAGTGTGCCAGGGGTCGCTTTCCTTATCCTCCACACAGGATTGGATTTCCGCCGTCTTGGCGATCCGAACAAGCCCTGACCTCGGTACTCGACCTTGACCTCGAGCACAAGGCGGGGCCGATCCAGGTGGTTCGACTGATTCGAGTAAGCTGAAGGGAGGACAGCAGACGGAAAGGGCCCAGTGGTGTCGCCGCAAGCAAATGCTCACGATCCGGCTCGCTCGGCAGTTCAACAACCGCCTTTTTTTTTCCGTCATCAAATCATTTCGTCACACGAACATTCCAGCCACGCGCCCAAAGAAAAGGGAAGAAAAGTTCTGCACAAGTTCGACTCGCTCTCTCCACTCTCCTCTTTTAGCGCTTCGATTACTCCGGTCTTAGCGCTACGACCCAGACCGGAGGGTTGCCAAATTCCAGTCGTAAAAGGCCTCCTCGCCAGCGTCGAACCAGAGGCCGGCACACAGGAGGGGCACTGGGGCAAGCCGTGACAGGGCTGGTCGCGAGCCAAGCCAAGAGGACCAGGCATTGTACCTTTTTCTCTCCCTTTTTTCTCTCTTTTTTTCTGGGATATTGTTCGCCAGGACCCAATATGCTGTGCACCCCCACCTCCCGCGAATCGTGCTAATCGTGAAGCGGAATAGCCAGGAGATCGCCCTGTCGGCATTTGTCCACACCGCCGCTGAGATGGGGCCACGCCCGCGCCTTGCCATCCCCTCCCACCACCACCACCACCTCCAACCTCCCGTGCCTGCCACCCCTCCTCCGGATGACTGCCGGGCTGCCGCCGCAGGCTTGCATCACGAGAGTGAGCCAGGACGAGCTCGTAGGGCTTGGGTTGACCACCGAGGCTGCGCTTCGCCTGCTGACGGGATGGACGCCGCTGGAATACCTCCACCCGGCTTGCTCGGGTCAGGGCCATTGTCATCATCATCATCGGACGGGTTTTTCTTGGTGGGAGGCACAGTGGGAGGACGCACGCACCCGCCGGCAGAGAGCGCGAAGCATCCAACGGGCTGATCTAGCAGCGTAGCGGCACGGCACCCATGACAAGCTTCACGGCGCTGCTGCAGCGCACACGGCAAACGCACTCATGCACGTCTTGTTCGCCCGTCACCCCGCGCGCCGTTACAAGGTCTCACGCGCTCTTGTGTTCTCGGCCGTCTGTCTGCCTGTGCATGATTGGCCCGCCCATATGTAGTGTGTGTGTGGTGCTGTGGTGCTGTGGTGCTGTGGTGCTGTGGTACTGTGGTGATAGGCAACTTGGCAACTCAGCAAGACCCCTCCTCTCTCGACCCGGCTGCATGCACGTAGTCACGCCTTGCTCATAGAAACGCTAGCACGTTCACGGTCTCGTCGTTTGCACGCAATGGGAAACACATGGCATGCATTCTGCAAATCACTGACATTATGGCGCGTCTATGGCGCTTGGTCCTACGGCGTGTCATGTTCGTTAGTACAGTGGTCGTGACGAGTCCAGCCAGCAGCCCCATCACCCGTTGATGCAATCCCATCCTAGCCCGAAGGCATCCCAGCCCGAAGGCATCCCGGCCCGAAGGCATGCTCCTCCCCCCCGGGCTTCCTCACGCCCCCTTGGCCGCGCCCATGTCCTCGACGGCGTCGGCGCGGTTCCACGTCTGCTCCTCGAGCCGGCGCAGGTCACGGCCGATGCCGCGCAGCACGGCATTGGCCTTGCGCAGGCGCGTCTCGGCGCTCGTGTTCTCGACGGCGCTCAGCCGGTCGAGCTCGCCGACGAGCCAACCCGGCATGGGCTCGTAGAGCGACAGCGTCGTGCCCGTGCGCGCGAGCAGCGTGCCGCGCGTCAGCGACCAGATGAGCGTCTGCACGACGATGCTCTGCGTCGTCTTGGCGTCCCGCGTCCAGGGCATGAATCTCGTAAAGGCGCGTATCGTCTCCGGCTCGGTCATGGCCTGGGACGTTAGTCGGCTGTCTGTCCGTATGCTGCGATCTGGGGCAGCCCAGAAAGGGGCAGAAAGGGGGAACACAAAAGGAGGAGACAAGAAGGAGGCAACGTACGTGGCTCGGCATGATGTTGGTCCTCGCATTCTTGATCGTCACCGCCGCCGCCGCCGTCGCAGCCCCCTCAGCCGGCGGCGCGCCGTACAGCAACGCCTGCCACTGGGCCGCCAGGTCCGGGGGCGCCGTGTCCCGGGCGTGCGCCAGCGTCTGGTACAGCGCCTCGTTCGCTATGGCCAGGTACGTCGCGTTGCTGTCTGCTTTCTGCGTAGCCGGTCAGCCGGGAACGGGGCAGACGACATGCGCACGGCAGAGGTCGCTCAGCCGGGAACGGGGCAGACGACATGCGCACGGCAGAGGTCGCTCAGCCGGAAGAAGGGGGACGGATCGTGTGCTCACCCTCTGCCACGATGTCGCGTCGAGGCCGGCGCTCGTCGCGGAGGGCTGCCAGGTGGCGTTGGCGGGCACGCGGAGGTGGGGGATCGTGAAGCCCGGGCGCGCGGGGTAGCCCTGGAGGATGGCGTAGACGGGGGCGGCGCGCTTGGCGATGCGGGCGACGAGGCTTGCGGCGAGGGCTGTCTGGTCGGGGTTGCAGCCGAAGGCGAGGCAGCGGCCGATGCGCTCGAGCGAGGCGCGGCCGTTGAAGGTCGGCAGGCGGTTGGACATGGCGGGGTGTCTGGGGGGGTGTCTGGGAGGGTGTCTGCGAGGAGGGGGAGAGTTTCGGTGGTCGGATTTCGGAGGAGGCTCGTTGCTGCTGTCGTTCACGGACCGAGAGCTGAATGTCGTGATCAGAGGCCTTGGTGGTTTGCTCGCATTGCTCGCCACGGGGCATGGGCTCGCAAGCTGTGGTGGAGACCGAGCTGCGATAAGATAAGCCCGGGCAGCTCGTGGCGAGGTTGCATCATGAGGCAGTGGACAATCATAGGCATCAACACCATCACAGAAGACGGCACAGAAGACAAGAAGACAAGACTGCCGCTCCACGCTCTCCTCTCCCCATGTAGCCGCAGCGCGAGACTTGTCACGGCCCCCTACGCGACACGATGAGCGTCAATCCCGAGCTGCGACGCCAGGTCATCGCCATGTACAAAGGTGCCACTCCCCCCTCCTCTACCTCGGCTGCGTCCCTCGACAACGACATGACAACGCGGCGCATCTTCATCTTTGCTTGCTGTCGACATGTTCCTCGAAAAAGTCGCTGACGACGCAGAGCTCCTGTTCCTGGGCCGCGAATACCCCCTCGGCCTCGCCTACTTCCGCCCGCGCCTGCACAAGGCCTTCGCCGCCAACGCGGGGCTGCGCGACGAGGCGGCGATTCGCAGGGGCCTCGAGCGGGCCGAGTTTGTGAAGAAGGGTCAGTGTGCTCGTTGTCTTGTTGCTTGCTCTGGTCGGACGTGTCGCGGACATGACGATGGGCTGACTCGTGTTTTGTCGTGACAGAGATTGAAGCGCTGTGAGTTTGCCGTGGTCTCTCGTTTGCGCGTGTCCTTTTTGGGCATCGCCCCATGGCCTCTCTTCTCTCATGGTCGTGAGTTTGGGAGACGTATTCCAAACGAGTGCCGCCCTCGAGTGAGGTTGCGGACGACTGGTCTTCGTCTTCACCCCTGGTCACGCATCTCCTGTCATGGCGGTGGTGGATCAACTGGTAGTGCCAGCTCCTACATCAGAGTGGTCATACACATACCTCTCTCTCCCTCGTCTTTGCCGATTCGAGAAGACTTGACCCTCGCGGTACCAGACCCCAAGACACCGCCTGCGCACAGGACACAAGACAGACACGAAGAAGCAAGCCGAGAAGCAGAGTCTATTCGTCCCCATCACATCAATCTGAATACGCAATCCCATCGCAACCGCCTGCGTCGTCTCCCCTCTTTCTCAGACCCTACATACAGCCTCAAGCTGACCCGGCCCAGGTACTACCTCAAACGCTACCGCACGCTGCGGAAGCGCTACGTGCCAGACGCGTGAGGCTCGTGAGAGATGGACAGGCAGCAGCAAAACACGCGAAACGGGATAGAGACAGATAGAACACCGAAAACGAAAAAAAAAAAAAAAAAAGTCATTCCATCATGCTGCCCCAATCTGAATGCAAAATGGCCCTCCTGCAAAATGGCATGAACGGAAAAGAAAAGAAAACCAAAAGAGAACATGTATTCAATGCCCAGCCTTGTCCAAATAGAAACTCTTCGTCTCCCTGTCACTTCTCTCCCTCGGCCACACTGGAACCGGAACGTAGGGGTATCTGCAATATCTCTCCAAAGACAAACGTCCTGGTCCTGTGCACCTCCTGTGCCGTCGACGCATCGTGCCCCCCGTATCTCGCTCTCGCATCGCGGCATGATCAATCCACAGCAGTCACCCGTCTGCCGTCATCACTTCTTCCTCGCCCACCACGCCCCAACCTCCAGACACTCGCCGCACCCGGCGCCATCGCCGCCCATGAGGTCGCCGACCATGCGGCCCATCCACAGGTCCCACTCGTCCCGGCTCTTGCCGCTCGTCTCACGCAGCATGGGCTCGAGGCTCTGCACAAACTGCACGACCGTCAGCATGGCCGTCCGCCGCCCCGCCGCCTGCCCCTCGCTGAGCCGCTTGGCCCGCCCCCCGCCCTCGCGCCGCCGCACGTAGCTCTTGCCGTCCTTGGTCACGACACCGCCGACCCCTTCGCGCTCCCACCGCACCTCGGCCAGCGGGATCGCCAGCCGCCGGCTGCGCACGTCGGTGAGGTCGTCCGACTCTTGCAGCAGCGACGGCCTCACGAGCGTGCACGGTACCGGGGACAGGCCGCGCGGGCCGAGCGCCCGGTGCAGCCACGTGTTGTACTCGACCAGGTATGGGTTCATCGGCGACGAGAGCGGCGTGTTGGCGGTCATGAGGTAGGCGCCGAGGGAGGCGGCGAGAGGCGTCGTGGGGGAGGTTGACGAGGCGGCGCCGTCTTCGGCGGCGGACGAGTAGGAGGACTCCTCCTCTTCGGTCGATTCTTCTTCTGATGATGACGACGGCGCCTCGGCGGCTTCCGCGTGCTGCACGGGCGCGTGCGGCCGAAGCATGCGGACTTGGTGGTCGGATTCCCAAATCTCGAGGACGCCGCCGGGGCGCAGGAGGCGGAGGTATTCGTCCATGGCGGGCTGTTGTAATTGCGAGGGGATGGCGAGGGACGTGTCCTTGACCATGACGAGGTCAAAGTGGCCGTCGGGCAGAGGCCACGGCAAGCTGCGGAGGTCGTGCTGGACGAAACGCCATCGCATGTCTCGGTCCGGACGCTCCGTCGGTGCGATCGGCGCGACGTCGATGCCCGTAAAAGAAATGTTGGTGTGGCCGCGGGCGGCAAACCAACGGTGACACATGGTCGACCAGAAGGCGGGGCCACATGCAATCTCCAGCACACGCGTGGGTGGCTTCTCGGCAAAGGCTGGAGAGCATACCGGCCCGCCAAAGACCTGGGTCAAGAGGAGAGTGCGTAGGGACTGGCGGTGCAGTTCGGCGAGGTCGACGGGCAAGGGATACGGCAGGGTCGTGTCGGCGAGGTAGGTGCGGGAGTTGCGGAGGGCGAAGGCGGGCCGGGTGAGGTTCTGCGCCGAAGCCGAAGCCGACGCAGAAGCGGAAGCAGAAGCGGCGCTGGTGCTTCCGCGGACGGACGGCGTGCCGGTGGTGTTGGTGCCGTCGAGGGAGGGGTTAGACGTGTTCATGCCGGCGAGGGTCATGGCGGAGGAGTTCATGGTGCGTGTCTGGGCGTTATGGGCGTGAAATGCGGCAGCGGCCGTCATGTGGTCCATAATAGGGATGATGGAGAAGGACGAGGGCGACTTGGTCAGGGCAAAGGACGAGGCGTGGGGTGTCGTAGGGTCGCCATCCGTGAGCATGCTGGCATGATGCGGCGAGGTGGCAGACGAGGGGGTTTGTTGTGACGAGAAGAGGTTGCGACTTCGTGGGACCTGAAGCCGGTCGAGGGTCGTTCGGCGCGTGCCGCTTCGCCCGCGGACTGCGTCCTGTTCACTGCCGTGGTCGCCGTGTTGAGGAAGTGGGGGGATGGCGGCCTTTAGGTCGACGCTGTCGAAACCTTTGGGCAAACCAAAATGGTACCGAGGGTGGCGGGCCGCGCTCTTGGCACTCGGTGAGGTGGGCGCCCTGGGTGTGCGAGAACCAGCGTCTTGCCTGTCGTCGTCGTCGTCGTCGTCGTCGTTGCCGTCGTCGTTGTCGTCGTTGTGCTCGTGCTTGTCGAGAGAGGGGGAAGAGGAGGATGATGAGGTCACCAGCGACAGCGCAGTCGTGGTTGTGCTGAGGCCGGCCTCGTGCGAGGAACGACTGACAGATCCGGAACTGCCACTGTGCGTCCGGGTGTGGGTGTGTCGAAAGCGGCTGGGCTTCCGGTCCTTCTCCTTCCTACCCGCCGAATGCGCTCGACGCAGGAAGAGCGGTGCCTTGCTAGGCTTCTTGTCTCGGTTTCGGTCCCTGGTCTGGTCCCGGTCTTGTTGATCGTCACCGTCGGCAGCAGCAGCAGCGGCGGCGGCGGCAGCAGCGGCGATGATGGCAGCAGCCTTCTTCTTCTCCTGGGCCGTCCGTTGGTAGATGGGAGGGAAAGGGGCAGCGCCGGCATACATGTACCCGCCATACTCCATCTTTATTAAAGGCCAGCCGGACTGGCTCCTCGAGGCCTTGCCTTGCCTTGAGAAGCGAATGCAGCAGCAGGGCACGCCTGGTGCAGCGTCAGTGCGGCCAAAGGTCCCACCAGGCCCGCGGGTCGATGAGGTGTTCGATGGAGCCCTTAATTAGGGGGTAGGGGGACGGGGGGGGGGGGGGGGGCCGGCGACACCCGACAAGGGGCTGGGTTTTTTTTTCTCTTCGTCTCCTCTTCCTCTCAGTCCAGTCTGTGGTGCCGCAGTTAATTTAGCACTGGCACCGCACTGCAGGCGCCTCCACCAGCGGCCGAATGGAGGGGGGGGTTGGAAGGGGAAGACAAGGAACGGGAGCCGGTTCCAATGACGCCAGGCCAATGTCCAGGCTGCTGGGGCGCGCTACAGGGATGCGGTTTGGTCCCAAGGTTGGACTGGGCTCGGGGAGGGGATTGAAGAAGAGGGAGCGGGGGGTGGTTGAATCGGTGGGAGAATGGAGTCGCGTGGGCCCGGCCGGCAAGGGTCCGTTTCGTTGAAGTGTTATTGCAGTCGATGGTGATGGCGGTGCCGTGCGATAGTTTGGGTCGAGTGAGGCTTGCTAGGAGATTTGACCTTGTCGGGGATGTTCGATGGTTTTGCCTTTTTGTGCTCTGCGCCCTGTTGTCTTCTGAGGGCTGTGGCGATTGCGAGATGTGATGATACGGTTTCGTTGCCCTCCCTCCTGGCCCTTCTGGGCTTCTGTTAGGCGCTGATCTTCCAGGCGGCTGGTTCTTTGGCTTCTGCCTGAATCCGATCCTGGCGTCGCCCAGGGCTCAATTGTTCCGAGATGTTGGGCTCGCCCTGCATCAGTCACAGCCGAGAGAGTTAGCTGGTTGATCATGGGCGTCAGCAGACAGGGCTGCTGCTTCGTCTTCGTCTCGCCCTCACCTTCTTCGTGTGCTTGCCCGTCGCCTCAGATCCTGCGTCCCTGTCGACCTGCAGGTCCCGGATTCCTTCGAGGTCACCCCCCTCCTAATGCAGCCAAGACACACTGCAAGTACCGAGCTTTCGCAGACTGGCCCCCTGGGACCTGCGTCCGCCCGTCGGCCACAGTCTGCCAATTGCGGCAGCGTTGTCCGCCCGCCGCGCTCCTTTGTCTAACGCTCTTCGCCGTCTGGCGCCGCTGCTGGTTACTGATACAGTGGCTTGCAGCACGCACGCTGCGGGCTTGTTGAAGAATCTGGCGCCAGAAGCGACGAGCGGGACGGGACTGGCTGGTTGGACAGGCCGGACAGGCGACGAGGTCCTGAGACCTGCGACGGGATGGGCGGCAGGGTACGCAAGACAACAGAGTTCCAGTGGTTCGGGAAACTCTGTGACGAAAGACAAGCCTTGCTCAAGCCAGCCGCCAGTTCTGGCGGGGGCGCGACGGGGGTCGTGGTTTCTGGGCAAACACCAGTCGGGGATGAGCGCCTGAACGGGAGACCATCCGCCGCCCAGATTTTCTAGAAGCCTGATTGAGGGGTCCGCCCTTTCTCGCGTGCGCGCTCTGACGTTCTGCGACAGCCCGTAGGCCCGGATGTGAGCCCTCCACTTCCCCGAATGTAACGGCCGCCTGCCAGCCAACCTGCCAGGCCTGTCACTTTCTGCGACTGTCAGAGGCCGTTGGCTGCTGTTGGGCGTACAGGAAGTGTACGAAGCGTGAGCTGGTAGGTAGGTAGGTAGGTCGAGAGGTACCCTCAGAATCCCAAGGGATTGTTGCCCCGGTCGCCCGATGAGACGGGACACCTCAATAGTGATGGGCTGTCTGGGTGATCGACCCTCTGAACTGCCTCGCTTCAGGAAAAATTGCCTCGTGGGATGTGAATTCGCCGAGTGGACGCGGATCCTTGAGGCCCAAGATACGGCTGTTCGGTTCAACGGCCGCCGCCTCGATCCCTGATGGTTGTGTCGGGTTGGTGGCGTCAAACGTGTTGGCTTTTTGAGATCGCCCCTCCTTCGGTCAATTCTTGACCGATGTTCGCCACGGCCACCGACAAGCTTCTGTCAAGTGTCGGGCTTCAGCTCGGTCGGTTTGACCTCAATCACCGTCGCAATACGACAGGTCAATCGTTTGGGTCCGGCTTGAAATGACGGTTGAGCAATGGTTTGGTCCGGATAGACCAGCCGCCGTCCGAGCGTTACCCCTTCTGCTGCTCTGCTCTCTCGCTGTCTTTGTCCGTCAGTCTCGTGTCGACCGCTAGGCCTCCTAGACTGGTCGTTGTCGGGCACCAAGCGCTGGCGCGCGGGCAGTGCTAATTTTCACTGCACAGAATAAGGTATTCCCGCCGGCGAATTCGATGGCGCGTAACCTGGGCTCGCCGGCGTAGATCCCCGACTGTAACGACTAGTGAATCTAGGTGTTGATGATTGTCGTGCCTCAGAGGCTATGATGCGACCAGTTTTGGAGGGCCAAAGCCACCGGTACGTGGAATTTGACGACTTGCCGGGCGCAGCGTCGACGCAAGCTTTGGAGAAGGGCTGCTGAAATGAAGTCCGTGATCGCCTGGGATAAGAACCGCAAAAAGAAAGCAAAACCTGGGAAACAGCCTCGCCGAAGCGTTTGGTCTGGCTGGGGCCCGTCACTTGCTATATACACCAGTCCGCAAGTATCCCCAATTTGGCCATCACCCGTCACGACCCGTCACGGCGCATCTGAACGCCTCGCTGTCCCATCAAGCCCGTCCACTTGGGTCTCGGGCCATTTGTGAGGCATGGCCGTTGGTGGGATGCCAACAGGCACTCCGTACACGGTAAAGTGCAGTGCAGAAAAAACGTCGCCCCCTCCCCCGCATAGTGCGGGCAATACAACGAGGGCTTCTGAATGGCTGCCCAAGCCCCTGGGGGCGCCTGAGTGTGTCGGCTGAAGGCACTGAAGGATGTCGGCTTCGGGGACTTTGCGGTCGTGCGCTTGGCCAGAGGTCCCGATTCACCCGCCAGGCCCTGGCCAGCCTGCGCAGACTGTTCACGCCTCCCAAGTCTGGCCGAGGAGGGTCCTGGTGCTGTCAAGCGTGTCTTCATCTCGTTTGTCATGGATCTTCGACGTGAGGACCAATTCGGTAAAGCGGCCATGGGCCTTGAGGCTGGATATCCGGCCCTTTCTCGAGCACGTGTGAGCCTCGGCTGGGCGGTGAGGATGATCCATGATCATCGAACACCAAGCGTCCGTTTGAACGACGCGCTCAGTTGTGACGGAAGAAACTGTTCCTCCTGAGGTGGACCAGTAACTAATGTTTCGTTAGTCTGCGCCATGCCACTTTCGCCTGCGGCCTGATTGACTCCTGATCGAATGCTGGTAGTCTGGTCATAAAAGTAGGTCTAGGAAGGTATTAGCCGCCTCCTCGGAGGGCTGGCGTTGAACGTCAGACGCCACTGGGGGCCAGGACATCAAGAAACTTGTTGGCGACAGCCTCAAGAGTCCCGTTTGTGGAAAAGCTGTCGGCCATGACAGGTGCAGTGAACAGCCAAGCAAATGACCTGGCGCCTCTACTTGCTGAGCGCAATGATTCGTGATTGAGTTTGATCATGTATCATATTACGCTCACCAAACTTCGCCAATATTCACAACCAGCATGTGCCATTCCCAAAGTAAATCGAAGAGAGTCACAAAACTGGCAAGTCATATGCAAAGACGAATGTGTGTTCCGGGTCCGATCGACTTCCATGACGGTCCACATCTTGGGCACCTAGCGCTGTTCCAATCGCAGTCCAGTTGGAGCAGCAAGACGTGTCAATGTGAAATCTCGACGAGCGTTTCTGCTTTGTCAAATCCGTGCAACCAGGCGGTTTGAAAAATCCTGGATAGGAGCTTTGACTGGATTGTGGCGACCTGTGGGCATTCCAACAGGACTGTAAGGAAGCCGGAAATAGATGACTGGAATGTTGCATTGTCGTCCGAACTGTGTGAGAAGCCAAGATCTGGGCTTCCAGCCCAGTTTCCGGGCACTCTGTGAGGGGACTTGGCTATTGTTCTGCCCGCTCTCGGTCTTCCTGTTTCTGATCCCCTTCCGGAAGTCGTTACAAGGCGGAAGGGGTAAATTGCAGGCTTCTTGTGGTTGATGCCCAAGCTCTATCTGACTCTGAGGGCGGCGGAATTGATTGCAACATCATAAGGCAGGGCTTACCTAAACAGAAAAGAGCAAGGCATGAAAAGCGTGAACAACAGTGTCCAGGCTGTTAAGTGTGAAGCAGATGGCGATGCGGGTTCACGACGAAGAGGCAGTTGTGGTGAACAGGAGAGTAAGGCAGGCCCTACTGTGTGCACCTGCAGTTCTGACACACCGCTTGGAGCCCACAAAGGAGCTGCCCATCTGTCCTTGCCTTCAGTAGACTTTCGCATGTCACGTGCTTTAGTCTGCTCCCATGGCGTTACAGCAAGCATTCCAGTGCCCAGTCTGGTTCAAACTCAAGGCACAGCGGCGGTGGGACGCTGTCCTCCACGATGGTCCGTGCATGTGACCAGCACACGTGACCACGCTAGAGCTCGCAACCTCGTCGATGCATCTGGCGACGAGGAGACGCTCGACTCAACACCAAGGCTCTATCTTTGGATCATCACCATACCCCACGACATTGATCAGTTCCAGTATCCATTCGATGCTCTAGTGATATTGCAAACCATTGCACCCACTCGTTCAGGTTCGTTCATTTATTATGCGCCCGTGTCAGCTCCCTTGTACCCTTGCTTTGTCTACCCTGGTGTCGCAAGCAACACTCTATAGCTCGCGACTGACCCATTCCCTCCCGCCGTTCCCCTCCTCTGCATGTCTGGAAAGCTAACACAAAAGCTCTCTAGACAATCGTAACGGCCCCAAGCTATTCAATCTTGTCATTGTACCCTGGCGTCGACGTTCGTCAGTTTATCCAAGTCTTCCTGGCCTGTTCACCTGAACCTTGTTCTGACTGGGTTTCTTGATCAGCGCGGCTCGAAACCTTCGACAGCAGCCCGATCGAAACTGCTCTATCCACTTCCAATCGAGAAACACATGCCATCGTAGAAAGTGCATGACGCAGACTGCGGCGCTCGAACCCAACTCGACGCGACCTCCCTCTCTTCAACGTCACTCGATGCAAGAGGACGCCGCCTTCGGATTCCATGCCCAGACGCGCGATACCCAGGTTTTCCTTCGTTTCCAACTTGACGTGAGCTGCGCCAATACTGGCGACTGCTTCACGCTATCCTTATAAGACGTCAAACCCCTTCTCTCGTGCATGGTCTGTCAGGTGGCCGATGGTTACCCACACTTGGAGCAGACCGTTCGAGAACCCAACATCATCCCACTTCTACCGCCGCAACTAAGCACCTCCATCCACGACTCGCCCCAAATCGAACCCCAAACTCCTCGACTCCCGCCCCTTCCGTAACCTCTTCGAAACGACAACCGGCTTCAAGGCCGCCCAGACACGCGGCATGTTCTCCCAGAACCACCAACAGGGTCACAACTCCCGCATGAACGGCACCCTCGGCGGTCAGCGCATGCCTGTCCAATTCAACTACCAGCAGGGACAACACCATCAGCAGGGTCATGTCCAGCATCACCAGCCCGGGCAGCAAGACCATGCGGGACATAACGGCAATGGGCCCGTCCTGGGGCACCATTCATCCTACTCATCGGGCGTCATGTCGAGCGCAAGCCCTTTTACCAATGCCATGCAAAATGGCCACACATCGACCACCCGTGGGGGTCAGGCCCAGCCCATCAGTGAACACTGGGCCGAGCAGCTTCGCATGCACAAGGAGGCCGAGCGTGCCCACACAGCCATGACGGATCAGAACCAGCCACATTATTACGCTCGACTTAAGGCGGCCGAGAATAAGGGCATCGGCTATCCGTCTCCTCCCTCTGGCAAGAACCCCTCTGGCGATACCGACACGGACGATAGGAGGCGCCCATACAGCGTCGAGAAAGCAAGAGGCCCTCAGGCGTGGCACAATCTGGACATGAGCGGTCAAGGGCTGCGAAACCTAACGCCTGCCTTGTTTGCCTATACTTTCTTGAGCGAACTGTACATTGCCTCGAACAAGATCGCGCATCTCCCCGCCTCCATCGGCCAGCTGCGCCAGCTGCGCCTTCTCGAAGCCTCGTACAACCAAATCGAAATTCTTCCCCCTGAGCTCGGCATGTGCACCTACATGAAGGAGCTTCTCCTCTTCAACAACCAGATCAAGGTCTTGCCGTTCGAACTGGGCTCCATGCATCTTCTCGAACAATTGGGATTAGAGGGCAACCCCCTTGATGCCACCCAGAAGAGCACTCTTGCGGAGAAGGGCACCAAGACTTTGATCCACATGCTCAAGGAGAAGGGCGAAGGTAGCTACTTCTACCAAAAGAAAACGGGATGGTCTGGCCGCTGACTGACACTTTCCAGAACCCCCCGAGCCGATCGAGAGGAAGTTTGTTACGATCCAGGAGGACGTCAACCCCAGCCTGGAGAGAATCAAGGTCCTGTCGTGGAACGTTCTCTGTGACAAATACGCAACACCCCAAACCTACGGATACACGCCATCGGAACCGCTCGGATGGGAATATCGCAAGAAGCTGATTTACAAAGAGATTGGCGAGAAGAGGGCGGACTTCCTCTGTTTGCAGGAAATCTCGACCGAAGCCTTCAAGGAAGAGTTCAGCCCCGAGCTGGCAAAATACGAGTACAGGGGCGTACAGTGGCCCAAGACTCGTGCCAAGACCATGAATGAGCGAGATGCCCTCGGCGTCGACGGGTGCGCCACCTTCTTCAACGCGAGCAAATTCATCCTGCTCGACAAGCACGTTGTTGAATTCGCGACCATCGCCATTAACAGACCAGACATGAAGAACCAGCATGATGTCTTCAACCGCGTCATGCCCAAGGACAACATCGCTGTGGTTATCTTCCTAGAGAGCCGGCAGACAGGCGCCCGTTTCATCCTTGTCAACGGTCACCTGGCATGGGAGTCGGTTCTGGCCGACGTCAAGCTGATCCAGACGGGTATTCTCATGGAGCAAGTCGCCAAGCTCGCAGAGCGTTGGGTGCGTATGCCCGCCGTGAAGGACAAGAAGCCCTTTGCATTCTCCGGATCAGGCGACAAGGCATCCCCTGTCGTGGAGCCTGCGCCCAGCCAAGAGTACCGCAATGTCACCGATATACCCCTTCTCGTCTGCGGCGACTTCAACTCGACACTCGACAGCTCCGTGTACGAACTCTTGGCCCAAGGCCGGGTCTCGCCTGACCACAAGGAGCTCGCAAGCTTCCAGTACGGCAACTTTACTCGCGACGGCATTGAGCACCCCTTCAGCCTGCGCGACGCCTACGCCCCAACGCACGGCACGCCCGACCAGCTGCCGTACACAAACTACACGCCAGGATTCACTGATGTCATCGATTATCTCTGGTTCTCAACCAACACCTTGGAAGTCGTTGACCTCCTCGGTCCTCCCGATGCCGAATACCTCAAGCGTGTACCGGCGTTCCCTCACTGGCATTTCCCGTCGGACCACATGCAAATCATGGCTGAATTTGTTGTCAAAGCAAGGAAAGACAAAAAGGCAATCGTCGAACCCGACTTTGGATCAGGAAGCGGCAGCGGTGGTGGCAAGCGCTGATGACGGAGAAGCAGCTTTCCCATCGTTAGCCCGGTTAACGTCATTCGGTTGGTTCAGGAATGAGTTCTTTGGTCGGAGTTCAGGATTGCGAGTTCGTCGTCTGTGTTTCAATCGCGCAACGTCTTCTTTTATCGTACACTCGCAGGTGGTCGGGCGGGGTGGTCCGGGCGGATGAGGTGTCGGTTGTAGCCTCCGCCCTTCCTTTCAAGATGGTCTGGCGCTCCTGGAGCCGAGGAGGAGGGAAGGGCTAGCGGCGCGTGTCCCGCGCCTCAGCAAATCTCGCCGTTCGCAATGGGTGGAATGGGGGTCATGGCTGGTGGGGAGAGTGGAAATGGTTCACCCAACGCAGGACAGGGGGAGCTCTGTAGATGGAGTGTGCTCACATATAGCTAACCAACTGCGAATCGTCTTTCGTTCTCATCATGCTATTCTGTTCTGATCCGGTGAATGCAAGGCAAGCTGGCAGCGGTGGAATTCAAAGTATGAAGGACTCGTTTGTACGACGTCATCATATGGCGAACCTCAAGGGCTGACGTGATGATCTGGACAGCTGCTTTGTAAAAAGGGGTATTGTATCTTGATCGAATTCGCCTGCCATCGTCGCAAAGCTACCGTAAAGGGCCATGATCCGGTCGACAAACCCTCTCTAGTGGTGCCCTTACGACGTTGATTATTCCCCACAAACGCCTTCTGAAGAAGTTTCCACCGCACAGCACATTCACTCTGATAACTTCTACTCGATACTGGGCATCCAGCATTCAATATGAGACATGGTGGTTTAACCAGCTTCTCCAGACCACAACATGGCTCTTCTCGTGCGCACGGGATGGCAAAGCTTCGGTCAACTCCTGGAACCGGCTATCCTCGGACATGAGACGACACGGAGGATGCCATGAGCAAATCTCCTGGTCCACCTTCGTGGAGCCACACCAGGCAGGCCGGGTCGGGTTGAAGTGACGCTACGAAGCTATGGCGGCAATGCCTGAGAATGGTTAGCCGGCCACATTGTCCGCTCCAATCTGTCTGCCGATGGCGGGTTCCCCGCATTTCGGACCAGCTACGAGAAATGCACAAAGTCCAAGTACTGAAGTAATGAGAATGCTGCTGGTTCGGGCATATTGAGTGAAGCACCCCTGATTGCACCATCTGCGTACAGCACTCACTTGAATTGAATACGATACCGCCCAGCCGCACCATGACGCACACTATCCCGCAGACCATGTTCGCTTGGCGGAAGCATAGGGGCAACCCTGAGCCCGTGGGTGACTTGAGCTGTATTCCATGTCATGACCCATGCCCATACTGACGTGCTGTTTGATTCTCTACACAGGTCTGGGAGAAGGTCCCCGTCCCACAGACGCCGCCGACAGGGGTTCTGTGCAAGATCTTAGCTTCTGGGGGTATGCCTGCAGCCACGCCCTGGATTGCTTCAATGGCTGTCGTGGACTTACACATCTGCAGTCTGCCGCAGTGATCATTCGCTCGTCACCATCGAAAAGCAGCCTGCATGGTTCCAGGAATCCTTCACGCTCGTAAGTCCAGACCCTCATTTCCCTAAGCCTGAAAATCAGGTTCAACTCACACCGCCGACTAGGGTCATGAAGGCTGTGGAGAAATCGTGGATATTGGGCCGGAAGTCAAGGACCCCAAGTTCAAGCTGGTAGGAAATCACATGACCGATGGTTTTTCTACAACTTCACTGTGCTGACGGTGACAGGGCGACGTCGTCGCAATGCATGCTGTCCCTGGATGCGGCGGTGCTGACTGCAACGAATGCTCTCGTGATTTGGCCCAACTCTGCGAGATCGGCCATCACTCGGGAATCGGCCAGGACGGTTTCCACGCCGAGTATGCAGCACTCGATGTGAGGGGTCTGATCCATGTACCAAAGGGTGTGACACCCGCTGAAGCAGCCGTATCGACGGATGCCGTAGCCACGGCCTACCACGCTATCACCAGGCGGGGAGAGATCAAGAGCAACGAGACTGTGTTTCTTTTCGGCTTGGGCGGTTTGGGATTCAATGCGCTTCAAATTTTGAAGAACCTTGGATGTCGAATCATCATCTCGGAAATACGCCAGCAGCTTCTAGACAAAGCCGTAGCTCTAGGTGTCTCGCAGGAGGATCTGGTTCCTGTTGGCATGTCGGTTACTGAATTCGTGGTGGACAAGGGTTACCAGATCGATACGGTGCTTGACTTTGTTGGTACTCACCAAACATTTGATGATGCACAACACATCGGTAAGTCTTATTCCCGCACGCTTACTCAGGTCACTCTATGCTCGCTTTTGCTAATACCTTCGGCGTCAGTCCGGCGAGGAGGCAAGCTGTTGTGCATCGGCAGCCTGAACACTGAGAACACAATTCACATGAAGATCGGCACACGCAAGAGACTCGTGTACATCTTCTCTTACGGCAGTCAAGTCCGAGATGTCGAGGAGGTCCTACAGTTGATTGCCGAAGGCAAGATCAAGCCTCACGTGGAAACTGGCAAGCTCAACGAGTTCGACCAAGTATTGAAAGACCTGACGCAGGGGAAGATTGAATCTCGCTTTGCGATCATTCCATAGTTTTTCATGGAAAATAAAACTCTAATTCATCACTTGGCGACTATTTATGCATTGACGCTAGCGCTCTTGTCCATGCCAATTCCTACAGCTGCTGTCGTGCCAGCATCGACAGGAAGAATGACGCCAGTAATCCACCTCGCGTGCGGGCTGGCGAGGAAAACAGTCGCCGCAGCAGCGTCCCATCCAGTTCCCTCGGTTCCGAGCAAACTCCTGCCTTTCCTTGTTTCTCTCGCCTGCTCACTCATACCTCCTGCATACATCATGGGCGTGTAGAGCATCTGACTATGATGTTAGCCTCATTCTGATCAGATTAACCAGATGGATCAAATCTTACCCCTGGACAGACGCAGTTCACTCTGATTCCGTCTTTCGCATGGTGCGCTGCCATGGCCCTCGTCATATTGACGATAGCACCCTTGCTGGTGGGATACAGGAGGTGTGGCGTTCCACCTTTCAGTCCTGCAACACTGCCCATGTTGATGATGGCGCCCTTTTGCTCTCCCTCGTTCTTTACCATGGCTGGGACGGCATACTTGGCCATCAGAACCATGCTAGAAACGTTGACGTTCAGGCTCGATGTCCACTGTTCCATGTCGACGTCCACGGCAGTCCCAGACGCGCCTGCAATGCCCACGTTGTTGACCAGGATGTCTAGCCTGCCAAAGTTTTCCAGGGCAAGCTTGACCACAGCTTCGCAGTCTGCTGCAGAAGTGACATCGCCCTGAGCTGACAATGCCTTCCCGCGCCCGGCCCTGGAGTTGGCCATCTCGGCCGTCTTGGCAGCCCACGACAGGTCGCGATCTAGACAGACCACATTGCAGCCTTCGTCTGCAAGCATGATGGAGATGGCGCGTCCATTACCGATGCCGTCACCTGCACAGCCTGCGCCGGTGACGATGGCGACTTTGCCTTTGAAAGATCGAGAAGGGGGGTCGGACGATTGGTGCGACATGATTGGCAACAAAAGAACCTAGTCAGGATTGTATGATTCGATGAGTAACTTGATCTCATTCAGGACGTATTCCACTAATCGGATCAATGTAGGGATGCTTCTAAGGTATAATACACCATTGAAGGGCTTTGGCCCGAAGCCTCCTTTGCCTGTGTTGCTGCTGTCGATAACACGGCATGCCTGCATCGCGTCGGGTATCCGTACTCGGTATGGCGCACTCGGCGGCATACCGAGGCACACGGCTATGACCGCATAGGGCGGGGTCGAGCCTCAACAGACCTACCGATTGCGGGGAAGAACATCTCGGTGTATGATAATTAGCACGGTGGAGGAGAATTGTTTGTAGGTTGCCGGAATGGCGTTTGTCACCTGGTGAACTCAGTGAGCAGGAAGATCCACCAGCTTTTTGAAGGTGATGCTCTGACCCGAACTCGACAAGCCTGCCTGACACCCTTGGATACACGCAATTCTTTCTACCTACTATGGCCGACTTCTCTCAATATGGAGGCGCAAGCGACGAATGGAGGGCTACCGAGAAGACCATCGCATTCTCTTCGGCGAGCGCGGGGATCTCGCCAGTAGATCTTCAGAAGAAAATGAACGAGACCCGTGAACAAGCCGCTGCAAAGGCGATGGAATCGATGAAGGACTTGGTCCAGATCCAAGACTATTCAATCCCAACCAGAGACGGCTCGGCAATTGAGGCTCGCCTCTATCGTCCCTCGTCAGCGTCTCAGGATGATCGGCTGCCGGTCTTCCTGTTCTTCCACGGCGGCGGCTTTCTGATGGGAACCCTGGGCACAGAAGACGCCACCTGCTCCTGGATTTGCACGAGTGCTCAGGTTGCTGTTTTGCACGTGAATTACCGGCACACACCCCAGTTTCCATATCCAACTGCATGGGACGACGCGGAGGACGGATTCATCTGGCTTCACAAAAACATCAACTTGGTGAGGGGAGTTGCTGATCAGGTGATTGTCGGGGGCATCTCCGCGGGAGCCCAACTCACAGCGTCTCTGGTTCTTGGGAAGAACATGGGCGAATCTTCAACAAAGGATTATCCGGAGATCGCCGGCCAGGTTCTCATGATTCCCTGTCTGGTGGGCTTTGAGGCATACGAGCCGCAACTCAAGAAATTGAGGGACCCCTCGGTATCGTCATACAAGGAGAATGAGAATTCCGCCCTGCTTCCGATGCGGACTGTTCGCATGTTTACCGAGCTGCTCCAAGTCGGTACACCCGATCCTGCGGACCTTCGTTTGTGCCCCGGGAATGCTTCAGTGGCCGACGTGAGAGGCTTACCTCCGACCACCTTTGGTGTTGCCGGGCTGGATCCCTTGAGGGATGAGGGCCTGCTTTACTCGCAGCTCTTAGTCGAAGCTGGGTAAGTGAGTGAGAGAAAAAATAGTGGTCAGAACTGACGTGGTTTGATTTCGATAGAGTACCTACTGATACTTATGTATTTGAGGGCGTGCCACACGGTTTCCGACGATTTGGAGACCTATCCCAGTCGAAGCGATGGGACTCTGTGTTAGCACATAGTGTCGGATGGTCCCTGTCGCAGCCAAAGGCCAATGAATTCTTGGTCAAGACTGAAGGACCATGATGGTTGACCCCACCTTATGAAACTGCGTCCGCGGAGAGAATGGAATCGTGTGGAAAACCTGAGATTGAGACGTTTGAAGAGCCTACCTATGCAGCCTCGCAAGATGAGATAAATGAATACCTTGAATAGGAGCAGTTCGGATGTTCCATGTAAGAACGCGGGCCGGAGTTGGGATGACTGTGTTGCCCATGGGATTGACATTACAGGGTAGATGAGGAGCCTCCGACCTAAATGTGAGAAAGGAGAGAAACTGGGCAATTCACGGCTAATTTTCAGTTGAGCCATTCATACTTTTTACACATAAAATAAACAATAAAACTTCAAAAGTTATGAGCGCCCACGCAATTTATCATGCTAATACAAAGTCCGAATAGCTCCTCTCCTTCACCTCCTCACATCGGCCCCTGTATCCAGGTGCCGGACCGTTGTATCTGGTCATCGACCTCTTTTGCTTGTGCGCCAAGTTCTTGTTCACACCCGTCATCCAAGAATCAACTTCATTCGCGAGAAGTCCTTCGCCACACTTCCACACATGCTCCGTCCACTTGGCCATTCCCTCCTCCGTGGCCTCGGCGTAGATGATATTATTGTCCCGAGCATAGCGGATGAACCCTGAAACCCACTCCACCGCATACTCAATACTTCGGGGGATGTTGCCGAACATTTGATGCGGGCCCATGATCATGAACATGTTGGGGAAATCCTTGACGGTGAGACCAAGGAAGGTCTGAATACCGTCACTCCATACGTCATTGAGTTTGGTTCCGTTCAAGCCCTCAAAATCAACGGCCCGGAACGATCCCGTCACGGCGTCGAAGCCCGTGGCGTAAATGAGAATATCGAACTCGAAGTCTTCGCTCTGCGTCTTGATACCCTTTGCGGTGACGGTCTCAATAGGGTCGTCCTTGATGTCCACTAGGGTGACGTGGGGCTCGTTGAAGGCTTCGTAGTATCCGCTCTCAAGGGGCACACGACGAGTGCCGAAGCCGTGATTCTTGGGGATCAACTTGTCCGCGACCTTGGGGTCGCGAATGCGCGCGCGAATCTTCTTCTCCTGGAAGTCGCTGTACAGCTTGTTCGCCGCCTTGTCTGTGTAAATGTCGCCAGAGATGCTGAGGACCTTGGCAAAGCCGCGCTGGGCGTAGAGCTCCTCCCACTGCTTGTGGCGTTCCTCTTCCGTCATGTCGAAGACGCTCTGGCTGTTGCCGACGTGGACGAAGCACGCGTACGACTCTTGGCACTTTCTGAAGATTTCAGGGTAGCTCTTTCGGATCTCCTTCATCTCCTCTGGGCTGATCTTGCTGTTCCTCAGTGGAGCAGTCCAGTTTGCCGTTCTTTGGAAGACAGTTAGGCTGCCTACGGACTTGTAGATCTCCTGGATCGTCTGGATGGCCGTTGCGCCCGTACCGATGATGCCGACGCGCTTGCCCTTCAGCTCCTCCATAGAAGCGTGTTTTGGCCACCTGGCGGTGTGCCAGGCCTGGCCCTTGTAGTCGTGCACGCCGGGGATGTTAGGCAGCGTCGGCTCGTTGAGAATGCCCATCGCTGTGACCAGGTATCTGCAGGTGTATTGTTTGCCGTCCGTATCCGTCAAGAGCCACGACTGTGTCGCTTTCTGAAAATGCGCTGACTTGATCCTGGTGTTGAATTGCATGCCTCTCTTGAGGTCAAACTTCTTGGTAAGGTATTGGATGTATTTGAGGGTCTCCGGCTGAGGAGAGAAGTGCTCGGTCCAGTCCCACTCATCCAGAACCTCCTGTGAGAATGAGAAGATGTATGAATAGCTCTCGGAGTCGAATCGCGCGCCTGGGTAACGGTTCCTGACTGCATGTAAGCAGGGGTGCAATGCGGCTGCTGCAGGTGAGATCTGCCGTCTTACCAAAACCATGTTCCACCTTCCTCGGGGCCTGCTTCGAGGACCTTGGTCCGCAGACCAAGTTCTCTCATGCGATGGAGTGAAAAGATGCCACTGAGGCCGGCGCCGACGATGAGAACATCGTAGTCGAGAGCTTGATTGGCGTCTCGGAACAATTGCTCCTTCGACAGATCTGGCTGGCTTCCCATGGTGTGCAGTGGTGACTCCCGATAGTAATGATTTGATGAGGAATTGAGGTCTACAAGCGTTCAAGATGGGATTTGCTGTGTTGTTGATTTGTTGTCGAGCCAATGCTTGTCGTGAATGTTGATCCGACTCAATTGTACAGAATGCTCGTCATGATAAAGATAGAAATTCGGATTGGGGATCTTCCCCGCAACTGCAGATTCAGAGCATGCGTACCCCGCGGGGTACCGCCGGCTGGCCACGTTCGTCAACCCCGGCCGGCTCGGGATTCGAGCACAGCGCCAGAGACTTGCGGGAGTCGAGGAGTCATCGGCAAAGCGGACAGCCGGTCGTCGGTAATCCCAATCCAGAAAATCCCGAAAATCCTTTGCCGAAACAAACATGACCCCATGGCGTCGACTAGCGGGCTGAAGTCTCTTGGCAAAACCTCAGCTAAGGGAGTGGTCTGGGTAGTCTGGCAATTCCCGACTCAGGTTGAGATGCTGTCAGGCCCACATATTGGTTCGGAGTTTGCGAAGCACGGAGGGTTTTTACAGAGTCTATTGACAGGTTGATTGTCTAAGCGAGGCCCTTTGACTCCCAGTATACTTTCAGATCTCGAAGAAAGGCCCATTTCACAGCCTTGCCCCATCCATTCTTCTTCCACTCATTCAGGTCCAGAGGAAAGTGAGGGACGGCATCTCTAACCGTTGAGTCATGTGCAATGATCACGAAGACGTTGTCATTGCAGTCAAGTTGCTGCAGTGACCCGATGGTTCGCATGGCCAAAGGCACGTCTAGTCCGAACGTGGCCACGTAAAGGGAGTCAGTGGGCTGCCGGCCTCGAGATCGCTGCAAATCATCCCAAGCGCCGCCCGGGCACAGCATGCTGTTACAATCCTGCGGGTGGCAAGGGTGTGGTGAGATGGACTGGGGTACGGGGAGATACTCTGAAGGTCTCATGATCCCGGCATAGTGACAAACATCGCCACCCATGAGGATAAACGTCGCGGGTGATGTCGTTGTACGGGCCAACCCACAGAGATGACCAACGGCGTGTCCAGGACTATCCAGCAGGTAGAACGACCCGTCTCCGAAGTAGTCAAAAGCTGGGAATTCACCAATTTTGAGATGCCGAGCGTCAGTACCGTTGAATGAGATTTCCCTCAGGTTACGGCCCCTGAGATGTTAGTAAAAAAGGAACTGAGGTCTGGGCTGATAGAGTTTGGAACCCACGTATAGTCACTCTCCAGCAAGGGCGAGTCAGGGTTGGCCGGCGCACCCGGCAACATGGCATCCTTGAAACCTGGACCGACAACCAGGTCCGTAGTAGGGGGGAAAGTAGATGGGTCGCCAATGTGGTCCCAGTGCCAGTGACTAGATAATTTCGTCATTTTGATCAGCAGTTGATGTCCTGGCACGCAGCTTTTCGGCTGCGGTTGAGTCGACGGAGATTTCCCTTACCTCCAAATGACAGCCTCAATCTCCTTTGCCGCTATGCCGTTTTCCTCGAGGGTTTCCGCCACGCTCTTGGTGACCTCAATTTTGTAGCCAGTTGTTGGAATATAACCGGCGATGGTGGGAGCGTAGTTGGCGTAATCCTTCCGAATGCCCAAGTCCCAGACCAGTTTGCGACCAGAAGGGTGTTCAATGAGGAAGGACAATGATGGAGATGTGGGGAAGGTTTCGAGGCCTGGTACGTCTGGTGCCATGAATCTCTTGAGAATTGCTGGTCCAAAGTTGACCGGGTTGATCATCTTAACCGACACCGAGGTCTGCCCCGAGGGCAGCTCTAGCTTGGGTTGCGACATGTCCGCTGTCATGGGCTGGCCAAATAGAGAACAAGAACTTTGCGCCTCACGAGAATGATCGGTGCTGAGCAACTGTTAGTCAATTTGAAGTTTCAAATTATCGGCGATTCCTACATTTCGGTGGGTAAGCAAGGTCGAACGCAGCGCCCCGTCGTACCCCAAGCCGGGTTCGGGATGAAGCCAGGTCTCGCCGGAATGTCGGGGCCGGGCTAAGCCCGTCACGGACACCCGCCCACCCGGCTATACCCTTGGGGGTTTACCGTTGACCCCAAAACCCCCCCTCTTCATCTTCACTATTGTTTTAGGCGCAGGCCTAGATGCAGGGCCCAGGGACGCCAGCGCTCTGGGCGCCACCATGCCCGATTCCAGTCAACCGTACCACACGTGGTCCCCAAGTTCCTCAACACACTTGGGACATCGATGCCGGTCCAATGGGCACAACGTCCAACTCGGCTCCAGGTCCATACCCCAGGTTTGACAACAATCCGGGGCCCCGGGGGGTTTGAGCTGCATCACATCGCAAGTTCGAGATTCTTGATATCTAGATCCTCGACCCGCCGATCTTTCTGATCTTGAGTTCTTCAGTCCCGACGAAGTCAGCGGGAGTCGAACACGGAAACGCCAGCTCCAAGTCTCATAACCCATTTTCTTTCAACTTCACTCACAATCCCAACTCTCCACTCCCACCATGGCCTCAGACAAGAACTCTGAGAGCATCGGCCATGTCGAAGGTCCCGATGACTCCGGCGGCGTCAAGGAGTTGACTCCGGTTGACACGGTGCACAATGACGAGGCCCTGAAGGTGTTGGCCGACTACCACGGTGACAGCGAGTGGACGGAGAAGGAAGAGAAGAGGCTGCGCCGCAAGGTTGATTGGAGACTTATGCCTGTTCTCTGCGCAACCTATGGCTTGCAGTACTACGACAAGGCCATGCTGTCCCAGGCTGTGAGTCCATTCTCCTCGCAACCTCCTCGCCATTCTCCCGTGTTGCTGACAGTTTGTGTCCCTGCAGGCTTTGTTCGGGCTGAGGCAAGACCTCAACCTGACCGTGAGTGACCGTTACTCTTGGTCAGCGTCCATCTTCTACCTGGGCTTCATCGTTGGTGCCTACCCGGCCATGGTCCTCGCCCAGAAGTTCCCCGTCGAGAGGGTCGCCTCTGCCATTGTCACGCTCTGGGGCATCTGTCTCATCCTGACGACGGTCTGCAAGGACTACAAGGGCATCTATGCGCAGCGTTTCTTCCTGGGGTTCCTCGAGAGCGGCATCAGTCCCATGTTCATGCTCATCGTCGGAAGCTGGTACAAGAAGAATGAACAAGCCATGCGCATGGGGTATGTGTCGACCTCGACCGCTGATGAACGCTTGTGGCGGGCTCCTTGCTAACGCTGGCGTGTGACAGAATCTGGTACTCCTGCACGGGCTACGTCTCCATGTTCTCGCCTCTGATCAACTACGGCTTTGGCTCGATCAACCCAACGGGGTCCTCGTGGCGCTACATGTTCTACTTTGCAGGCGGCCTCACCATTGTCTGGGGCATCGCCCTGCTCTTCGTGCTGCCGCCCGACCCGATCCGCGCCAGGGGCTTCGACGAGCGCGAGCGCTACCTGCTCGTCGCGCGCCTGCGCACCAACAACTCGGGCGTCCGCAACAAGCACTACAAGCTGGACCAGGTGGCCGAGCTGGCGACGGACCTGAAGTTCTGGATCGTCTTCGCCATCGCGTTCCTCTGCATGATCGCCAACGGGCCCATCTCGACGTTTGTGCCCATCATCATCAACGGCTTCGGCTTCAGCACGCTGCACTCGCTCCTCCTCGTCATCCCGGCGGGCGCGTACGCCGGCACGCTGATGCTCGTGTTCCCGTACCTCGCCATGCGCTTCCCCGGCATCCGCACGTGGCTCATCCTCGCGGCGCAGATGGGCACGACGCTCGCGGCGCTGCTGCTCTGGCTGCTGCCGCTGCGGCAGAAGGGCGCGCTCCTCTTCGCCGCCTACATCCTGCCGTCCGTCGGCGGCGGCTACGCCGTGCTCATGAGCCTGCAGATCGCCAACACGGCCGGCTACACGAAGCGGTCCATCGCCTCGTCCGGCCTCTACATTGGCTACTGCCTCGGCAACTTTGTCGGCCCGCTCGTCTTCAAGAAGCAGGACGCGCCGCGCTACGCGCCCGGCTTCACCGTCGTTGTCATCACGTCCATCATTGCTGGTCTGCTTGCTGTCGTGTACCGCTTCGTGTGTGTCTGGGACAACCGCCGGCGTGACAAGAGCGGTGTCACCGAGGGCTTCGACCATGCGTATGAGGATGATCTCACGGATGTCAAGGTAAGCAGCCTCCCCCGAATGTTTCTCTCTCGTTGGCAGTGACTGATTTTGTTGTCGACAGAACCCTCAGTTCCGCTACATCCTGTAAACTGGGTCTTGTTTGAGTAGCTGTTGTGACCATGGGGTTGCTTCATACCTATATGGAAATGGAACGACGGTCTTGGGTCAGAGGACGTTGTTGGGCGGCTTATTCGTCTTTCGTAGATAGTACCAACGTGGGAATACGAGGTCATTACCACTACTGCCGTCTTCCCTGGCCACCGCATTTTTCGTGAAAAAAATAGTGTGACTTGTTGGGGGTCAAGGGTCTGAGAAAGGTGTTGTTGCATTAGGAAGCTATTCTGTAGGCAGGAGGGTGCCTGGAACTAAGCTATGGGGGCTGCCAGGGCACAGGCCACCTGGCAACAGGTGAATGGCACTGAGTGAATGCCCTGGAAGCCCCAGGTGAATACCGCCAACATGACTCAGGCGTGCGGCTCAGATGCGAAGGTACCTAGGTACCTAGGTAGGTACCTAGGTAGGCACCTAGTCACTGGACTTGGCTCCAGCAGCGCGATGTCGTGTACGTTAGTGGCCAAGACGCCCCTGCGTGGCATGTCCCAGGGAACCCTCCAGCGCCCACGCCACACGCCGCCAGCGCGTCTTAGCGCTCTTTAGGGCGTGGGTCTAGCGCTCAACAGGCCCTGCGTGGACCCGTACGCACAGGGGGCTTTAGGGGGCCTGGGACCTCTGGAGCCTCTGAGGCCTCTGAGATCTCTCGCGAGTGTCCTCCGGCCTCTCCCCCGCGTGACCCCCTTGTCCCTTCCCCAACTCCCCGCACTTCCTCACACTGGTGCTGGTGCCTCTTCATCTTGGTAATACCTACACCACGCCCCCCCTCCACGCTCTCGCCTATCCCTTCTCGTCATTCAACTTTTTGCAGAGCCGGCCATCCCGAAGTTTGCCTGTGCCAGCTCGACCCTTGGAGTGTAGAGAGCAAACGAAATGCCAGGCGATGCTGTCACAGACTGGCTGTCCTTTGACGCCCAACAGCCCAAGAAGCGTCGAGCCGAGCTGGTGTGCTTCGGCTGCCACAATAAGAAGATCAAATGCGACCTTCAGGTATGTGCCATACACCAACACACGCAACACGCAGCAGCTTGCAGTTGCAGATGCATCAAAAAAAGATGGACGGCTTGCTGATGCACCCGACTGTGAGCAGGTTCGCAAACGACACGGCCACGACAACTGCACCCATTGCGCCACGGCAGACAAGCAATGCCAGACGCGGCCGTCGAAAAGGATCAAGCGACGCCATGCCGCACCTGTGACGCCGGCACACAAGTCCCCGAAGCCGCCAACGCCGAGTGTCCCTCCCATTGTCGAGATGCCGGAGGAGGTGCCCCAGGTGCCCCAGGTGCCCCAGGTGCCAGAAGATGGCCATCATCATCGCCTCGACGACCTGGCTACCGCCGCCAGTCTACCCATCTTCGACACCATCCATGTTTCGCCGCCAAATCCAGATGTCGCAGCAACAGACCCTGGCCATCGCGAGACGAGTGTTCACCTGCCGAGGAGGACCTCCACCCACCACTTCTTCGCGCAGTCGCAGCAGGTCCTGTCTCCGTCACAACGCTCAGCGGCCAGCACCACGCGCAGTGACGCTCTGGCCCAGAGCCAGAGCCAGACGGGCGACGTCGATACCGGCTTCCTCCAAGTCTTCGGGCCCGAAAACCAGCACGATGCCGAGAAGCAGGCCATCGAGGCCTCTTTTGAGCCGAAAGCCGGCTTTCCGAGCCTGCAACAGCAGGATCTCCAGGAAAGCTTCATCGACACGTACTGGGAGTATTGCTACACCTGGTGCCCCGTCCTGGATCGCGAATGTCTCCCAGAAGAGATGGCCCAATCCCCTCTGCTTGCCAATGCCCTCGCGACGGCCGCCAGCCATGTCCAGCCGCCGTTGCTCCCACACGAGGGCCCTGCCGAGTATTACCGGAGGGCCAAAGCGCTGTTCTACGACGACGAGGAGCTCGACGGCATCACCAGCATCAAGTCGATCGCCCTGTTCTACTGGTGGGCGCCGCGACCCCCTACCGTCACGCACCGCCACTCGTCTTGGTGGTGGACATCGGTGCTCATCCGACACGCCCAGCAGATGAACATTCACCGCGAGCCAAGCGCATCCCAAACCACATTATCGGCGCAAGACATGAGCCTCCGGCGTAGGATCTGGTGGACTGCTTTTGTGAGTGGACGTTGAGCAAACGTGGGCCGTCGCTCGTCATCGAACTAACCACCGAAAACAGGCCCGAGAACGACTGACGGCTCTCTGCCAGAGCAAGCCCGCCATCATCGACCCTCGCGACTGCACAATACGCGAGGCCACGTTGGAAGACTTCCCGAGCGACCCGCAGAGTCAGCGCAAAGGCGAAATCTTCATCCACTGGGTACGCCTTTGCGCCATCATGGGCCGCATCGCCAAGAGCTTGTCTCGATCCGGCGGCATCTCGACACCCAGCGTGCTCGAAAACCACCGACAAGAGCTCGTCAACTGGGTCAACTCCTTGCCGCCTCATCTCCAACTCCCCATCGGAGCAGCGAGGACGTATGCTTTCGACAAAGACGTGCATCAGCTTCACCTGCCCTATCTCACCACCATCATCATTCTCTACATGAAACGGTCGGCACAGACCATTCCGGAGGCCCTGCCACCCGCCATCCTGGCCGCATCGTGCATCGTTCGCATCCTCAAAGACATTTTGAATCGAGGCAATGTGCGGTTCTTGATGGCCATCACATGTTGGTACACAGGCACGGCATTCATCGCGCTGCAACAGGCCCGCTCCATCGAGCACTTGGCCCGAGACGCCGACGAAGGCCTCGACGTCCTCGTGCGGACAGCAGACCAGCTCCAGAAGATGTGGGCTTCCGCCAACGTCATCCGCCAGGGCTTCCAGCGCATGCTCAACGTGTCGAATCTCTCTGTGAAGCAGGGCATGCCAAGGCAGGCACCCGATCTGACTGCGCCGGTGCAGGCCGTCGGTACTGCTGACTCTCACGCCAACTTCATTGGCGTTGACGCCTTGCACGGGCCCGAGTCCACCGAGGCGATCCCCGAATACTTTGGCGACTTTGACTGGACGGCTCTGTTTCCGTTTGTCACGCGCGAGACGAGCAGCATTGCTGACAGTCTGCTGAAGAATAAGGCCGAGGGCAACGAGACGAGGGGGTTTCCCTCGCCGACGAACTTCCTGTTCCATGACTCTCTGATGATACAGTATGATGACCTGTTTGATACGGCAGCGGATTTTGGGATGAACTTTACGATGCCGCAGTAGGATCATGTAGAAATGGTATGCGATTCACTCCTATTCTGATGCGTGATGTAAAAAAGAAAAAGAAAAACTTGAAATCAACACGGTATCTATGGTTTCCATCTACTCAACACAAACACCTTGTTCCCTTCCACACAAGCCCTCATTGTGACGTGCTGGACTCCTCATAAGGCACCTCGGCCTTCTCCACATACCACGACAGGTCGCTCTTGGGATCCATCTCCCACTCGGTGAAGCCGTTGCCCATGAAGCGGAAGGGGTTGGCCGTGTTGTACGTGACGTCAAAGTCCTCGCCGCGAATGTCGCCCAGCATCCTGTTGAACAGGTGGGCGCTGCCGCCGAACAGGGCCGTGACGCGGCCGTCGACGCGGTTGCGCTTGTACCAGCTCTTGCAGGCGCCGGTCCAGACGAGCGTCTTGTGCACCTCGTCGCCGTAGCGCATGAAGGCGTCGGCGACGGCCTGCTTGGGCGTCACGTACTTGATGTCCTCGGTCGCCATCTTCTTGATCCACTTGACAAAGTAGTCGCCCGTCCAGTTGAGCGACTCGACGAGCGACCCGTGGCCGCCGAGGCAGTTGGGGCCCATCATCATGAAGTAGTTGGGGAAGTCGGGCACCGCCACCGAGAGGTACGAGTCGGGCTCGTCCGCCCAGCGCGCCGCGAGGTCGACCTTGGACTTGCCGATGACGGGGTAGCGGGGGCGGTGGGAGACGTCGAAGCCGGTGGCGCAGACGACTGGGAACAACATGTTAGCATCGGGCTTTCTTTTTTGTGCCCATGAAAGACAATGAAAAATACTGGACTTGGGGGGGTGTTACGTACTGACGTCGCACTCGTAGAACTTGCCGTCGGCCGTGTGCACGCCGTTCTCGGCAACGCGCGTGATGCCGCTGTTGGTGACGTTGCAGTTGGGCCGCAGGAAGGACTCGAGGTAGCCCGGGCCGGGCGTGATGCGGCGGCAGCCGAGCTCCCACTTGGGGATCAAGGTCGCGCAGAGCTCCGGGTCGTGCCTGAGCTTGTCGGCCATCTGCTCCGCCGCCATCTTCATGCCCTGCTGGTTGTTCTCGCCCTTCATGAAAATGTAGAACGACTTGTTCGTGCGCGAGATGATGCCCTTGCGGTGCTGCAGGTGGTAGTCCGGGTCGTGGAAGCGCGTCCGCTCGTCGTCCGTGTAGCGGGGGTTGGGGTCTGGGTCGTCGCGGCCGAGGTGCTTGGACGGCGGCGCGCGGTAGTACACCCACGCCGGCCCGCGGATGAAGTTCTTGACGTCCGTGCCGGGAAGCTTGGCCATCTGGGGCACGATCTGGATGCCCGAGGAGCCGTTGCCGATGACGGCGATCCTCTTGCCGGCGTAGTCGTAGTTGTGCTCCCACGCCGCCGAGTGCGTGAGGTGGCCCTTGAAGTCCCGCAGCCCGGGGACCTGGGGCCAGGACTCGTGCACGAGAACACCCTGCGCCGAGATGAGGACATGGCAGTGCTCGACACGTCGCACGCCCTCGTGCTCCACCGTGACCTGCCACTGGCCGAGGTCTTCTTGCCAGATGGCGTCGACAACCTTGGTGTTGAGGTGAAGATCACGATCGAGATTCCACTTCTTGACCGTGGCCTTGATGTACGCTAGAATATCCGGGCCGCTGGCGTAGAAGCGCGACCAATCTGGGTTGGGGTCAAAGGGGAACGCCTGTCTCATGTCAGCATACACACGCCGCGAAGCTCAAAGGCCGCCTCGTTCAGAATGCCACTCACGTAGATGTGTGCGGGCACGTCGCACTGCACGCCAGGATAGTCATTCACGAACCACGTGCCGCCGACTTCAGACCTGGCCTCGAAGATCTTGTGCTCGACAATGTCCCTCATCTCAGGGAACCTGTGCTGGAACTTGTGGGCCATGAGAAGGCCGGAGAAACCTGCGCCAATGGTGATGACCTTGATCTTTCTTGGTGTGTAGGCGTACTCGGAGCTGAGCTTGAAGGGATCCTCGACGACCCCGTTCGTGGTGCTGTGGCCATTGGTGACAGGCCGTTGGAAGCCATTTGTCAAGACTTCTGGCAACTCTGCTGCTGGCATGCGGGGAATCTCTGCGTCTGTCGGGGTACTGATGAGGTTGAACGAACTTGGGTTGACTGGCGGTGCCACTGGGACTTCAACGGGGGCTGTCATGATGGCTGAGGTGGAGGGAGCTGGCTCAGATGGGGGTGAAGGAGGATTGAATTGCTGTCGTGAGTGTCGTGACTTTCAATTTCAATTCAAGAAGAAAAGAGACAACCAATGCTCCTCTTAACAGAAACTAGTTGGAGGGAATGCAGAAGTGAGCTCCATCGTCTTTCCGCTATTCGCCTTGGGGTAGGCGCTGGAGCCCGCATCGCGCCATGCTGCCCTCGGCAACCAGGTACAGAGACGGGTGCCCTCTTCGCCTATTCAACGTGGTTCGATCAGCTTGCCCACACGCTAACTGTAGCTCAACGACAGCCGCATTGCCACTCAGGGAAGGATTGCCGAGAGAGTGTGGCCATCTCGACCTTCGCTCGGCATGACTCTTCCCCCGCAGTCAGGAGATGGCAAGCAATGCCGGTGGCCCAGCTCAGGTGACTTCGGCATGGCACGGTTATCCCAAAACGGCTTGATGTTGTGTCTCGAGGACAACGATGCCGACTGGAACGCCCCGCCCCCGCTTCCCCCACACTCCGACCCCATGGCATGACAGCCGAAGATTCGAAGACGCGCGGGGTTCCGTGTCGCCGTGTCGGCGCCGCAACGCTTCTTGTCCCGAGGATGCGCATGAGGGTACATGTATGAATGAAAACACCGCTGTACACGAGAAGACTCCGATCTGGCCATTCCGCACCTCAATCACCATTTGCCCCCAACACCCGTCACCAGACCACCCACGATGCCTCTTCAGCCCTACAAATACACCGGTCCCATTGACCACACCGTGGTCCCGGACCGCAGCAAGGTGATCGGCAAGTCCGTCATCGTTACGGGCGGTGCAAATGGCATGGGAGAAGAATGCGTACGCCAGTTCGTCGCCGCCGGTGCTTTCGTCACAATCGGCGACGTCAATGATCGTGGAACAGAGCTCGAGAAGGAGCTCAATGCCAATGGCGAATGCTGCGTCTTCGTCAAGTGCGACATTCGAGACTGGGAGCAGCAGAAGGCCATGTTCCAGACGGCCAAGGACCGCAGTCCCTCAAAGAGCGTCGATATTGTCATTGCGAATGCGGGCATCAGCAGGAGTTCCGGCGACAGTCTGTGGAACCTCGACGATCCGAATTCGGAGCCTACCAAGCCAGATCTGAACATTGTCGACGTAAATCTTCGTGGCAGCTTGTATACGTGGAAGCTGGCCGTGCACTACTTCCGACAGCAGCCTGACAGCGAGGAGCGGGATCGATGCTTTATCATTACCGGAAGCATGGTGGGCTGGATTGACTCACCGGGCAACTGGGAGTACACGTCGACAAAGTATGGCTTGCACGGCTTCATGCGCACCGCGAGACGAAACAGTTGGGAGCAGGGTATTCGCATCGTTTATGTGGCTCCTTGCTGGATCAAGAGCGCTATCAGAACGGCAGAATATGAGAAGTGGCTCATGGACAGGGGCGTTGAGTTTGGCGAACAAGAAGACGTTGGAGGCTGCATGATGCGTGTTGCTTGTGACAAGTCAATCAACGGTACGTCATTTCTCTATATCATGGCTTGTACCCTGGCCAAAAGCTCCGGTCGCTAACACGGCATGCATAGGGCGCTCGTTGATGATCACACCTCGGTCAATGGCCAAGGAGGGCTTCATGGACATCAACCGAGACGACTATCTGGACACACCAGAAGATGCGTATCTGAAGAAGGTGCAGGAGAACCAGCTGGTGATCATTGAAGACAAGTGGAGAGACGATTTCAAAGTGCGAATCTACAAGGAGTGAAGAGGTTTACAAGTTCACAAGCATTTTGGCAAGACTGCTCCAGGAAGCACAAAAGCGAACCACGAATAAGTACAATATGCTCACGAGCGTGAGATTGAATTATGAGGCCCTCTCTGCTGCACAATTTAAAACAGCCCAGACAATGCAATGATGCTCACCCCTGTGTTCTGCTGCCGTGTCAATTGACACAGCTTCTGAAGGGATCTCTGCTAAGTCATGGGCGAGTTTGGCTGCATAGCAATGCAGGCAAAGCTTTTTCAAGAGCGTGTTCGGTCTCTCAACTATTTGGCCATACTATCGATAATGCTAGCGGTTCCAAAGTACTGTTCACCTCGAAAGGGGCTCGCCAGAGCTAAAGACCACGCAAAAGTTCAAACGACGACAGAACAAAATGGTTTAATTCAATGCCAGGACTACCTTGAAATGATAATGTTCTTCAAAAGAACGTTTGGTTCAATTCAATGGTAAATTTTATACAATGCCTCTTGATATGCAGTGGCCGGGGCTACGAGGGCCATCTCAGGGGCGACCACTGTTGGATCTGCCATGGGCTCTCTCACAAACTACTACTTTGGCGAGACCGTCCAGGACACATTAAATATCCTAAGAGCCTCACCAGCACATATGCAGGCCATCATTGCTAAGTAATCCCTTGTTCACCTTGTCCCATTGACCATATCTGTGCTCCCGTATAAAGGGCACGATGCTAAAAGCTTGATCTCCTGCCTGGGATGAATGTATAGTTCCTGGCCGAAGAACTAGACATCTACACCAGGTCTTAGCACAACTGTCTATTTTGAAGTTCAGCGATGACTATCCTCGCAAACCAGCTCTGATGCAAACCACGTACGTAGGAACCCTTTTAGAAACCCCGTCAAAAGAGGGACGCAGGGCGTTCGAACCAACTTCGGGCTTCGATTTGGGCTGCGAATGAAGAATACGGAGTATAGAGAAAGTTTCATCATCAATGAACAATATATTTCGACTGGTACAGAAGAAATTCAAGTGAGAGAGGGAGCCATCGACTGCAACGATCTGTCGTAGAAGCTGTCTCGGTGCGCTTGAGCCACAGAGTGGTATTTGATAGCCAGGACAATGCCAGCTACTCTTCAAATTTACAGACCAATACCCTCAGGTGCTACATATATTGATACATTGCCTTAAATGAAGGAAGTAACCTTCCATCAGGTTTCTGGTCTCAAAATACTCAGCCGCCAAAATCGTATGGGTGAGAGCTTCTGTAGGTATCTTCCCAGGGGTTATCTGAGTTTCTCTAGTCGACTCAAGTTATTTGACTCAATTACTGGGTTAAATACACGTCCTATATCGACTTCACATACGCTAAGGTGCATGGATGGATTCCAGAAAGCAAAAAGCTGGCCTGTACTTTGTGCGACTATATGAGTCTAGCAATATAGTAGTGGATGTATAAATCACGAGCTTACAGCCTCTGAGCTGCAATGAAACAGTTCCCATGACTTGGAAGAGTATCTGGGCAACAGACTTGTATCACTGTAGTTTCAGGTTATATCATGAGATGCTCATAAGCATCGGCACCCCATGCGAGGAGGCCGGTCGTGTTCTATTTGGTACAAAGGCACACAGTCATGTACCTGATTTTGAATCTCAAGGCTTTTACTCCATTTGAAGTCAGTGAAACAGATGTCTAGACCACTCCTGTAGGCAATGCCACCCTCTCAACATGGTTGAACCGATCCCTGGGTAACCCCAACCCTGAATGATTACATAATACACCATCCATCCCCTGTCCCCAGATATGCTTCCCCGCGTCAACACCACGTGATTGTCCCATTGGACGTCGCATCATGACCCGGTCCAGCTGGCCGCTTTCGTCTCAAGTACGTCGACCATCTGCCTCATCATCTCTCCATTCTTGGACATCCGTTCGCGGCATAGAATCATCTCTCTTGAACTACTCAAACTCGAGAAAAGCATTGTACTCGTCGGGTCTTCGTTTGTCGACCTCATCTCCATTGACTCCAATCCACAAGCAATCCGGCTTCATCGGAGTACAGATCGTAACGCGGCAGCCAACGTCACAACTGACCTCATCGTCCCTCCACAAAGTATCACGGAAACATCACCTGCCACGCCAACACAGCCTTCTCCACAATGGTCGCCAAGAAGACAGGCTCATCGGGCGAGGCCCTCCCCGTCCGGGTCGTCACCTTCAACGTCCGCTACGCTGCACCGAGGCCCATGCCCAACGAAAAGTCCTGGCAGGTCCGCTGCCCGAAGATCTGCACGCAGCTCGACTTCATCACGCGGGGCCACGACTCGCCGTTCCTCTGCCTCCAGGAGGTTCTCTACCCGCAGCTCCTGGACATCCAGGCCGGCCTCGGCGAGGGCTGGGGGTACGTCGGCATCGGCCGCGACGATGGCGACCGGCTCGGCGAGCTCTCCCCCGTGTTCTACCGCGTCGGCACGTGGAAATGCGAAGTGTTCAAAAACTACTGGCTCAGTGAGACGCCCGACCGACCGTCAAAAGGATGGGACGCGGCGCTGCCGCGCATCGTCACGGTGGGCGAGTTCGTGCATAAGCGAACGGGCCAGAGGGCTGTTGTCATGAGCACGCACTTTGACCACCTTGGCGTAGTGGCGCGCGAGCAGAGCGCCAAGCTCATCCTGCGCATCGCAGCCCAGTGGGCCGAGGAGCGAGCCTCGAGCCCGCCCGCGGCTGTCATCCTCGGCGGCGACTTCAACAGCAACCCCAGCGACAACGCCTACAAGAGCATGGTCGCGAAAGGGTCCGGCATGGCCGACGCTCATGCTCTGGTGCCGGCGGAGAAGCGGTACGGAAACGAGCTGACGTACACTTCATTCGATGAGCCGGACCAGCAGGCTGTGAGGATCGACTTCATCTTCGTAAAGGTGCCTTCCGATGTCAAGGTAACCACCTTTGGCGTTCTGACTAATCGGTTTGATGACGGTGTCTTCCTGTCAGACCATCGGCCTGTCGTTGCAGATTTGGAGGTGCGAGCTGCGAAGGATAGCAGTGCCAGCTCATGAGGCGGAATGAGCCGGCAGGTGGCGGAAGGTGCAATGTCGATTTGTTATCCATAATGGTACATCGTTGACCTGCCGCTCTGCTCCGACAGCCGAGCACCGTGCGAAACAGACTTCGCGTGTGACGTGCCGCAAATCTCGAGCAACCTCGATGAGGCACCTCATGTCTCTGACGTCGAGAGGACCTGGGTTTCACTGCTGACGTCGTCTTGCACTCCCCACGCAGCGCTGGCTGTTCAATACAAGGTGATGACGAGCCCAGGCACACCGAGTCCCGTCGAGATGCCACGGCGTGACCTTTGTACGCAGGGAGAATTCGGCCCTCGTCCTTCATGCGGTGCCAAGTGGCGCCCTTAAGCAAGCTTGAAGAGTTCCCCGCACCGTCACTTCGTGCCGCGATAGCCAGCTTTGTAAGAACAGATGCTTATAACCTATCACGAGGGGAAAGCTCCCACCAGACCTATGCTTTAGAATCACTCACAATACACGAATCTCGCCATCTCAGCCCATAAGCTTGAACCAGGGTCCATCCCTGAAGTGGCAAAGGGATCAGTTCGCGGAGCTCGAAACTAACTGGCTATTGCTGCCGACTCTGCTCGCAAAACAACGTGGCGTCCTCCAGGCATGCGAGAGCTCCAGCCCATCGACCAGCCATCTGATGGATGGACATGCTAAATCTTGATGCCGTATGCGTACAGCTGGGTGAGCCTCCACGAGCAGGTGGCGTTGATGAGAGGGTCTGGAGTCCCAAAGGCTGGTGCAAAAAGGCGGTGTGCACCCCCATCGAGTGGTGTCCAGAGAGAACGCATTTCAGCCTATGGAAAGCCAGCCGAACTTCTCCTCACTCGCAGGACTGACACCTTTAGACACTTGGCTTGTTTGTTAATCCGACAAGCTGATTTTTCGAAAGCGCAGGACGGGTCGAATGTGCGCTAATGGATCAGCGAAGACGCCAGGCGTTCGACGAACCGAGAGGAAATGCAAGAATGGTGTGCATCAGCATCTTGACGATCTGATCACTGGCATAAGGGCCTTCCGCCAGCCGGTCAGTCAACACACTGGCCCTTGCCTTGATCCTGAGGTCCGATCCCGGCCGAACGTCATGGTTTGGCGCCTGCGAACAGGTTCCTCCATCCGTGAGGGTTCAGATGTCGCTGTCTCACGTCCTAGCACGGGATTTCTCGCAGATAAAATGTGTTGGTGGCCAACGTTGGTCGTAGTGCGCAGCAACAGCGGCGGCTACCCGCCAAAAATGGGGTTCGACTCTTGTACACTCCCTCTATCCCTGCAAGTGCGTCAATGCTTTGTATGCATCGTGGCACTTTCTTTGCGCTCCACTGCGCCCGTCAGCCTGGAGCGCTGCATTGAAGCATCTCTTGGGGTTTGGAGAGAGATCCTTGGCTCTGGACTTAAGTGAATGTGCCATGAGGTAATCAGCCACAATTTTGCCGGTGTCAAAAATCCGCCGAGGACATACATTCGATAGTTAGATGACCACAATGAGCAAGTAGCTAAAGCTAGGAACTGGCAGCTACTGATGATGTCGAGCTCCCAGACAATCTTGCCATTTTACCTGACCAGGCGATGGAAGGACTTGCACGATAGCCAACACGGGTTTCTGAAAATATAGAAAATACATAGGGCCTTAGACACCTAGCTCGCGTCATGACTGCTTCGCATGTCGCGTTTTCTCGTTTGGAACACCGAGGTATCCTTTCATTGCAATTCGGATGAGGGTGGCCGCGTGTACGTGACAACAGCCTGTCTGTGACCGAAAATGCTTACCGATGTGGACAAGCTATACGTGACCGAGGCCAAACTCGAGACGCTGCAGCTGGCCCATCATCATTGCAGAGGCCTTGGCAAGACCTGTAGCCGGCATGATCCTCCGGTTGCTCGACATGTTCACGCCAGTGTGTCTAGCGGATGTGCAGTGTCGATCCCTTGGACACGGTCATGGCCAGCCAGAGGATAGGTAGCTTGAAACGAGAGGGTGTCACCTGGAGACAGGAAGAAGACACAGTTGCAGCGCGGTTCCTCCAGCAATTACCTCAAGGAACCACCCAAGATCAATAAAAAGCGAAGAGTCATCGGCAGCTGTTGAGATACAAGACGTGGGTCTTGTCGACTCGTGTGCATACGGGCCGTCTGGGATGGAGGGTCGGCCGAGATCAAGGCAGGGCGATGGGAAGCTTGGCAAAGTGCTTGATAGCAAGAGACGGAATCGATGACTCCCTTCTCGGTCTCCTTATCCAGTGCCGTCTTGCAGTCCTGCAGGAGCGCTCCCGGGGGCTGCCCTATGAGAGGAGCTAGTGGGACTCGGGGGGTGCAGGGAGACTGCATTTCAGCCCGATGCGCCCCCTCGACGATTGGCTCCCAGAAGGTTCTCTCGTGACAAGAGGTGTGTGGGCTTTAGCTGTTCTGCCTGCCAGAGAGCAGCCAGCTGCCTGGGCTGCCTGGAACGGACCACGTCGTACGCCAGTGAGAATGTCAGAAAGTTGAAAGGGTGGGCGAAGATTCAGGCCGGTTCAATCCCCTCGTAGAGGTTGGCGATTCCCGTCTCTGGCTCGGCGTTCTCATGCGCATCGAAAGAAAGGCACGATAGCATCGCCAACCTGCTTTCCGGGTGAGCGACATTTGTCGCTGAAGGAAACGCGCGAAATCTCTTTCGGGGCACCCACAATTTTCTTCTTCCCCGATCTTTTCTCGCCTTGCCGGGTCTGTCAGGTCAGCCACCCCGGTCCGCGTGCGCCGTGGATTGATACCCAAAGGCCAAGATCTACGAAGTCGGGCATTAAAAGGACGAAACGAAACGCGGGAGACGGGGTTACGCCAGGAGAGAGCTGGACGAAAAGGGTAGGACACATACCTCCAACGAGCTACTGACACTCCGTCATCGACGCACGAATTGATTGGCATTCAAGCAGACGGATGTGCCGTTGGTCGAATCATCTCGTGGTACGAGGCTGTTGTCATTAGCCAGCTCGAGTGCTCGAACAGAGGCTTATCGAGGCCAACGGCTCCAAGGCGCAGCACCAGCGACAGCAGCAGCATCACCTGGACCAAAACAACAACAAGCGCCATCCGGTACTGAACAATTGTTCCCTAACAGCTTTGCCATCGGTCATCTCGCACCGCACACCGACCCGCCCAGCCTAGAAGGTGGCACCTGCACAGAAGGTTTTGCCCCCTCCCCCCTCTCACTACTCTCCCTCCAAGTCAAGCTTCTGGGTGACGGGGGGCGTCCATTTCGCCAGCTCGGTCGCGGGCGGGAAGAAACGAAACGTACCTCTCTTCCCGGCAAGGCCAAATTGGGGCTCCATTCCAGGGCAGAAAAGATGGCAAGGTTCTCCACAATTGGGCCTGCGTGCTTCTGTCCGTCAGTCCGGAGCGCTCAGACTCGGACACTGATTGATTTGCGCCGGGGCGGTCCGCAGGTCTTAGCACCGCTGAACAGTCCGTCCTAAAGGTAGATCCCGGTTGGGACACCGTCTTTCACTTCGTTCGTCCGTCCTTCAAAAAGGGACAAAAGCGGCAACCCAGTATCAAGATGAAGAACAGGCAAAGACCAGCAAAGAGAAGAGGAGAAAAATTGACAGAGAGCGAGCGAGATACACCACGTCGACGAGACACGCGGGAGATTACCTCGACGCCTCACTCGCTCCTGCCACCCCATCCGGGCATGTGGAAAGTCTTTCCGCCTGGCTGTCTGCCTCCCTCCCTACCTGTACCTTGCCTTTGCCGTGAGGTACCACTTCCTTGCCCAGGTACCTAGGTGCCTGCCTGCCTGCGTTTTCTTCTCACAGCGCACACGTTGGCATTGGTCTCACACGCCCACGCACCCCTTCCCCCTTCCCCCTTCTTGAACCATTGCTAGGCCCACCCCCATACCTCAGTCCAACGTGGCCGCCTGCCCACTGGCTATGGCTTTGGCCCTGCCACCCAGACCCAGACCCAGACCCAGACCCAGACCGAACTCTCCCGCCGTTTCTCGCGCGCCTACGTATAACCAGGTAGCCTCACTTTCTAAGTGGCCACAACGTTGATGTTGGGCGTGACACAGCCTCTGCTGATGCCGCCAGCTTTGGGCCGAACCGGACAACCAAGATTCGAGTAGCAGATCCAAAGGGAAGCAGAGTGAAAGAAACAGAGACGCGCAGATAGAAAAAGAACTACCGCAGTCCGACAGTAACTCCTGTAACCTGAGGTAGGCGGTGTTCCCTTCCTCGCCATTATTCACCTCCACCTGCACCTACCTGCGTCTTCCTCCGCTGCTGTCCCAAACGAGTCACCGCCGTCTACAGGCACCCCTCTCGGCTGCTTCTTATTACTTTCTGGGTGCCCTGCATCCCGTACCTACCTGACCTGTACTTCCGGGAGGTACTCTACAGTGACTCCGCCTGTCTTCAGGCCTGCTCCTGGAGTCATCCATTCCCCACGATTGGAAACCGTAGCTCTGGTGTGCGCTGCCCACACCCCTCCCTTTCCCCTCGTCTCCTCAGTCTGCCGTGTCTCCTCCTTGCTGTATTGCGGCAAGACACCCACCGACCGGCGCCAGACACACACCCCTACCTCGGGGAGGGAGGTACCTGCCCACCTTGAAAAGTGCACACATACATGGTACACACAGCACATACAGCACCTGGAGAATTTGACTGGCGACTGACTTTATTGCATCGACGGCTTTTTTCTCTCTCTTTTCTTTTCCCCCCCTTCCCCCGTATCCTCCTGAGTTCCTCGACTCCCCATCTCATCAAAAACGTTGATCAGCGCCATAAAAAAACATTGCCGTCATCATCTGATCGGCCACGACCCTTCCATCAGCAAGACGACCCAACGCTGACCCCGTTTGGGCTCTTAAGAAGGAAAGACCCTAGCAGCTTGGACGCCGACAAGGACGCCCCTGGCAACCAGCACGAGCCACCTTTGCTCACTTTCACTCGCCACACCCATTCACCCCATCCCTGCTGGGCTGCTCGGCTACAACCTACTGGCCTGGGGCTGCCTGCTAGACAAGACTTCTCCCCTCCCGCTGTCGCTCCCCCCATTCCTCGCCGCTGTTTTAGGCATCCCCCCCCCCTCTGTCCATCCCATTATTGCGGACACTCCTCTCAGGCCCGCTCCCCAACGCCCATCCCGCATTCACTTCGGTGCCCATCCTGTCGCATCAATATTCCTGATCCCCACCTGCGGAACCAACTTTACCTTCTCACACACACAAAAAGTTCCTAGCTCCCACCTTCCCACCCCAAGACTGCGACTTTTCCTATAATTGTCCCATACCACCCAAGACAGACACTGGCGATACTGCGACTCTTCCGACGTGCCCCGCCTCTTTCAGAGGCTTCTCCGCCTCTCTCGCACCAACATCGACTGGCACCATCCCTCAGTGGCTGCTCTCGAGTTGCGACCCGACAAAATATTGCCCGCCATGAGCAACAGGTCGCCCACCAAACACCACCGCGTCTCGTACGTTGAGGAGGCCAACGACGATACAGGCTCCGTCATTGCCGGCACTGAACGCTATGCCGTCTCCGAGGCCCCGAGCCCTAGCAAAGAGCGCTCCAACACGAGCAAGTCCCGCAAACACCGGCCTTCGCTCCGCCCTCAATCGGGCTCGGGCTCTTCTTCACCACACAACGCCTTGACCGACTCTGACTCAACCGTTCACGCAATCGGCCCCTCCAAGAAGGACAAGGAGGCGAGTTACAGAGCCAAGGAAAAGGAGCGCGCCAAAGAGAAGGACAAAGCAAAGGAGCGGGAACGGGAGCGCAGGAGGGACCTTGAGCGCGAGGCCGCGCGAGCTGCCAGGAAGGCTAGCGTTCGTCCACCGACTAAGCATTCGAAGACGGCCCCTGCTCCTATCCTCCACTCGCATTCGCAATCGCAAGATGCCTATAGGCGACCGACTGGCGGCAATGACGATGCTGCCTACTATGGCGTGAGCCCGTCAACTTCTCACCGGCCCCGTGCCATGACAGCCTCTCGCCCCAGCAGCTACTACGGAGCCGGCTCTCGACCGCCCACTTCCAACACTCAGTGGTGGTCTCAACACCCTGGTGGTGTTGCCCCCCCTCCACTCTATCCCGCGCCTTCGTACGGTTCCAGCCCTGCGCCTTACCCGCCTCCGTCGGCGGCGCCCCAAGTCGACTACTTTGGAGGCAGCGCTATGGGTGGTCCCCAGCACCAACATCTCGCGCAGCGTTTTCAGCGGCCTTCATCTGCAAGTGGTCATCGTCCGAACGTGCCCGCCGGGCAGCCTTTCGACCCAGCTCCAATGTATCCGTATGAGGAGTATGAGCAGGAGAACGACATCAGCCTAGTTCGACGGCCTTCGCTGAAGAAGTACAGTGTGGAGGAGGACAGGCGGCGTATGCCTCCCCCTCCTCGTCCCGTCACTACAGGTCCCAGACGGGCCGCCATTCGAGGCCCACCTCCCCCGTCCGCACCTCCCGTACAGCCCCGGCGAGCCATCGACTATGGCGGCTTCGACGACGGAGATTTTGATGGCGAGGATATTCTGTACCGGGAGATTGCCCCCTCGCGCTCTTTCAGCTACGGCCATGGCGAAGGTGCCCAACTGTCGCGAAGCAAGCGACGCGAGAGCGCTGCGATCGAGGGCGGCATTCCCTACCGCATTGAGCCTGCCGCCAGCTCTGGTCGGCGTCACTCGTACTATGGCAGCAGTGCCGGCAGTTTCGATTACGAAGACCAGGTTCGCGCAGCAGCAGCCTACCAGGACGACATCAACGGTGGTGCCACTCTGCCCCTGACGGCCGAGACCCTTCGCAAGGCCGGCAAGCGCAACAGCGACAAGAGCAGCCGCTCTACACGCAGTAGCGAGAGCCGGGACGAGAGCGACAACCGGCAGAGCAACACGACACGTACAACTCGGTCTTCGGCTGGCCAGGGCGACGATGACTTCACGATCAAGGTGACGGGCTCGGCGACGCTCAAGGTGGGGGGTGCTGAGATCCACTGCGAGGATGGCGGAGAAATCAACATCACCCAGCAGGGCGGTGGAGGTTCCCGTGCCGGCGGCGGCGGTAGCGATCGAGCGAGCACCATTTACGGCGAAGACCAGCGTCGCGGCCGGCTCGAGCGGCTGCCCATCCGGGCTCGCGCGTCCAGCCAGGCACCGTCTTCGATCTACGGTCACAGCCCGTCGTATGAAGCCTACGGCCGGCCGCCATTCTTCTAAGGTATGACGACGAGTATCATGATGTAATGAAGTGGACAGATGGATGATGAATGATGGATGACGGATGATGGATGGCAAGCGAAGGCGTTTCCTTTGTGCGGCTCATCTCATGGCTCGGGAGCGTTTGCATTTACTTTTTCCTTGGGCTATTGCGTTTTCACACTCCACACCAAGTTGTCGGCTCTATACCTCTTCCGTTTCTTATTTTCCCCAGTTTTTCCTTTTCTTCGACCTCTCTGACTCGCTGAAGCTGTCATTGGAGCATGGCAACCCAGACTGATATTGGAACATGGGAAGCCTTTGCAAGAGGGAAGCATGGACATGTGTCTTGGGCAGAGAGCCACTTTCTTCTCACATTTGTTCTCCTTTTCTCTCCGGGGTCTTTCTCAACTTTTGTCTCGATAGTAGGACCAAGCATGTATACTTTCTGGGCAGTTCTTGTATGGATGGAGGGCTGGCAAACCCCTGGGCGAGACTGGTCTTGCTCATGGAAAGGAGCAAGCCCTCTCCCGACACCATTTGTAAAACGCGCCCCCTTTCCCCCTCACCTTTTCCCTCGGCGTTTGTTCACTACAACACTCAACCTTGGTGAAGGGGCGTTCTTGGGCATGAGGCCATGGACGAAATAGGTCGTACAACGGCCTGCTCGATCTACCGACCTCTTTGGTGTTGAGAAGGCAGATGCCAGGGACTGGGAAGGCAGGACTGTTCTTCGCTTTTTATTTCTATTTTTCATCTATGATAGACAACGTCATGTAAGGATGGGCCGTGGGGTTCACACCTCGACGGCTCAGCGATGGGCAGGTTTTTCGTTTGGCAGCTGGTTATCCCGCCTGGTACAGTATATCCAGCAGCAGAACAGCTGATTTGGATGAGAAGACCACGGAGAGAAGATGACCAGTGGTACACTACGATCAAAGACCGAATACTGGAGACATCAGAGCAAAGGGCGTCCTGACCGCCACAGGTGGGACGGGCTCGAATTGAAAAGGCATCATTTCGCTCCATCGTTTTTGTATGGCTCTTGTGACATTTCTCGTTTCTGACAGGGAAAGGCAATAAGCAAATGAATGGCGCGTGTGGACGTTGCCGGCCCATTTCGCTGGCTTGTCGTCTCTCGTGTTAGCACTGACTGACTGACTGACGTTGGGAGTGGAGGCGATGGGCTGGCCTGGTGTGTCGCACATGTGAAACTGACAGGGCCCAGCCTGGGCGGTTGCGGGACGGAACGATGGTTTGGTGCTGACCTAAGCCGCGTTTGTGAAAGTGTGATGAGATGAGCGTGGCTGGTTGCTGGGATACAGAGACATGTTTACTTACGACGTCATTGGACCACACGTCCACCGGCCCCCCCCCCCCTCGTCACAGCCCAGGCGGCCCAGCCACGGGCATTTCGGGGTTCCTTAGGCAACGCCGCTCCTTCCCACGGCGGCACTCTCGTACTTGCTGCCTCCCATCTGTGCCTGCCTCGATGCTCAACTTGCCCTCCATTCCCTCCTTCGTCTTTTCGTCACCTGGCACCCAAGACAAGACGCGGGGTATTCACAACTACAACCACATCAAGACCACCAAATTGATCTCCATTGCCCATTCCAACCCTCCATCGAGAACCCGTCACCTCCCTCATCGCTGGTCTCCCAGCGCCAGCCCACCCAGCCGGGACACGAGCCCACATTCCACGCCCACGACCACGACCACGACCATTCCACCACAGCCATGGCACCGGCCCTGCACACTCTCGCGGCCGCCATGCTGCGGCGTGCCGACGAGTCGTCGGATGAGAAGAAGACGGACCCCCACAAGGGCACGACGGACGCCCACGACATCAACAACACGGTCGTCTTTGTCGTCTTCGGCCTCATCGGCGCCGCCTTTGTCTGCACCGGCATCTGGTTCTTCTTCTGGGCCAAGAACGGCGGCTTCTACTTCAAGGAGAACGACTGGGACGACTACAAGACGACGGTGCTGCGCCGCCGCGGGCCCAACGGCACCCTCCTGACGGGCGCCACGCCCTCGACCAACCTCGGCGGCGGGTCCGTCTACAAGGACTTTGACGGCCAGCGCGGGGCCCGCGGCGGCGGCGGCGGCAGCGGGTACCGCGATGACGAGCACGACGACGACGCGACGACGGCTCTGTCGGGCATCACGGCCGGCGCCTCGGACATCGCGGCGCGCGAGCGCCGCGAGAAGAAGCGCCGCGACAAGAGCAAGGAGAAGGAGCGGCGCCGCCGCGAGAAGGAGCACAAGAACGAGAAGAAGCACCACGACGAGAAGACGGAGTTTGTGCCCGCCGCGGGCCAGGCGCCGCTGGAGCTCGAGGAGGACGCCGAGCGCGAGGCCAAGCAGCACCTGCGCAGCTACCGCCACGAGCGGCCCGCCCGCGTCGGCGGCCTCAACGCCGCGTCCGAGGCCAGCGAGTGGGATGGCAGCACGAACCCGGCCGACTCGACCGTCAGCTCGACCCTGCTGTCCAACACGACGCCGCCGCCGAGCAGCCGCAAGAAGGCCGGCGGCATCCGAAAGGTGTACAGCACGGCCGACCGGACGGCCGACCGCGAGCAGGAGAGGATCCGGGCCGAGGCGAGGAGGCTGGCCGAGCGGGGACGCGCGGCGGGCTCCGCGCGAAGGGACTTCAGCTACCAGCGCGCCGACAGCAACGTGTCCGAGAGCGACGTCGGTCTGCAGCGGGGCAGCCGCGTCGGTCTCATTCGCGAGGAGAGCGAGAGCGACATGGGCACGAGGAGCTACCGCAACGGCATTCCCGTGCCCAACAGCCCCAGCGCCGTCGGCAGCGACTATGCCGAGGAGAAGCGCAGGAACAGGCGCGCCGGGTACCGTCGCGAGAGATAGAGGATTGCCTGGGACGGGGTTGGTTGAATTCGACGAGAACGACAAGCATGTCTCCTGACTCGGCGCGTCCTGGAGCAGGAGGCCTCTGCTGACACGGCAGGGCACTGGATTGAAGGCTTGGGGCGTTGGGATTTGCTTGGGATGCGACACAGGCGGAATGAGCCTCACATGAGACGCGAGCATGGACTGTCACACGTATGTAGAATAAATGAATACCTATTGCATCATGAGTATGTAGCTTCTTGGGAATCGTGATCTGGTGCGATATGTCCGGTCTGGGCTGGCACATTGCACTGCTGCTGGTTGTCGTGAGGCAGGCCCCTGCATGTCACTCTCATCCCTTGTGAGGCAAAACATCAACGCCAACTACTTTGGCCGAACATCGTAAGCTTGGTCACAGAGACTGAGGAGATCAAATACTGCGCCCACATTGTGGCTTTTGGGCAGAGCAGCCGAAGTGTCCGCAAGGCTGGACAAGCTGAACAGACGGACACTTGCTGCACCCGACTGGGCATGAGGCACTGCACGCTGGCAACAGCCTGATGCTGCTGCTGCGCCTTGCATCAGCTCACGCCACCCCCAAAAGCCCGAGCGAGTACTCTCACTGCTCACCGACGAACCAACTGACGAAGTCGGCCACTGGTCCGGAGGCCATGTGCATCTCTTTCTCGAATGGCCTCCACTCCTCCTGGGCGTTTCACACCGACGGCATCGTCGTCTCACTCGACTTTGCGCCCCCCGCCTATTCTTGGCACCTCACTCCTCTGTAGGTAATCACAAAACAAACGGCGTCAGGACCCAGCATGCGTCTCCTCGACGTCAGGTCGAGGCAGCTCGTCGACCGCAAACTCTTCGACAGCGCGCGAACGCGCTACGCGATCCTGTCGCACCGCTGGCAGGACGCGGAGCTGACGCTGCAGGACCTCGCGCGGCCCGACCATGCCAGCCTGCCCGGCTACGCCAAGCTCTCCGGCGCCTGCGACCTCGCGGCGGACAAGGGCCACGACTACCTCTGGATCGACACGTGCTGCATCGACAAGACGAGCAGCGCCGAGCTGTCCGAGGCCATCAACTCCATGTTCCGCTGGTACGAGCAGTCGGCCGTGTGCTACGTCTATCTCGCCGACGTCAGGGCAGGCGGGCGTCCCGCGGTCTCGGCGGCGGCGGCGGCGGCGGCGCCCGAGATCAGAGCGAGCGAGTGGTTCAAGCGCGGCTGGACGCTGCAGGAGCTGCTGGCGCCCAAAAAGGTCGAGTTCTACGACGCCGACTGGCAGTGCATCGGCACGCGGACGTCGCTGCAAAAGGCCATCAGCGAAGCGTCGAGCATCCCCAGGCGTTTCCTGTCGGGCGAGAGCCATATCCGTTCCGCGAGCGTCGCGCAACGCATGGCGTGGGCCGCCACCCGCCAGACGACCCGGCTCGAGGACCAGGCGTACTCCCTGATGGGCCTCTTCGATGTCAACATGCCGCTCCTGTACGGCGAGGGGAGGAAAGCGTTTCTGAGGCTGCAGCAGGAGATCATGAAGAACTCATCCGACCAGTCGCTGTTTGCGTGGGGCAAGATGAAGACGACCGTCGTGGATCGCGAGCACTGGACGATCACGGAGCTCGAAGAGGTCACGAACACATCAGGAAGCTATTCGGGCCTGCTAGCCACGACACCGGCGCGGTTCACCGGCTGGGCGGACCGTTCCATCGCCGCGACCTTTGGCCCAGAGTCGAGGATTGATCTCAGGCAGACGAGCTCGGGGATTCAGATGCGTGTCCCGGTGATCCGCGGGAGTCAGGAGAACGTCCGCATCGCGCTGCTCAACTGCCGAAACGTGGATGACGACAAGCATTCCGTCATGGGTCTCCTCATGGCGCGGCAGCACGCCGCGGCCGAGTGGCACCGCGCGAGGCCCGTCATAGCGCCGGCCGGCGGCTCGGATGACCCCGTCTACGTGGTACCATGGGAAATAGCTCAGTATGCGGAATACGAAACCATCGAGACGCTGTCCACCTCGACCTGGCACAGTGCCCTGCAGTTTCCCACCCCCAATATCGATGGAACATGCGGCAGCATCACCCTGCAGCTTGCCGACAACCTGCCCGAGCGCCTCCACGCAGTGACGCCTCGAAACCGCTTCCGCAAGGCCGATCGCTCCGTGTTGCCGGCGTTTGATGACCTTGGCCGCTGGAAAGACGTCACGCTGTTCTTCGGACCCAAGTGGTCGCAGGACGTCGAGCCAGAGGCCGAGCGAGGATTCGCCGTCGTCATGAGGCCGCGCAGCTTCAGCGAGGCGTTTTGGACCCTGTCCTGGCACTCTTCGCCCTTTATAAGTCAAGTCGTGACGCTTCCCGGCGAGAACTACGTGTGCAGGTTCACGAGCCTCCACGTCCAGTCGGCCCTCCACCAGAGCCACGGCCAGTACGTGCTCGAAATCCGGCCTGGAACCCCGCCTTCGCTCACAACGCTTGTTTACGACGCCTTCTTCCGGACATCTACAGATTACAGAACCGCCATCACCATCTTACTCGTGCAACTCTACATCCACGCCCGCACGCCCAGCTCGGAGACATGGTCGAGCAACCTAGTGTTCCTTCTCGGCCAGGTCTATTTCTGCTGCGCCGCGTACTGGCAAAACTCGTGGCTCAGCAACCGCGTGCAGCTCGGGCGCTTGCGGCTCCTTGTTTTTCGACCCATGAACGTCCTCCAACACTTGACCTCGATCGGGGTCTGCATTCCAGGTCCCTGGCTTGGGCTGCCCAATGGCTACAACGCGGACAAGGGGTGGCCGGGGGTCGATGATCTGCTGCAGCGCTGGGTGTGGCTATCGAGCTACTGCCTTGCGTTCCTATTCCTCTTCAAGTCGCGGATGGCTCTGGAAAGTATGTACCAACCGGGCAGTGCAGCGTTGCGGCCGCTCATGCTGAAGGGAAATCATTTTGCCGTTCTCGCGACGTATGTGTCTTGCTTTGCATACTTTTCCCTTCTGGGATACTTCTACCCGGAAGCAAATACCGTGCCCCACGTCAAGATGTTGAGCGTGGGGCTTGTGGTCTTCTGGGCGTGTTGGCCAGTTAGGGCGGCACAGAGGGTGATCAGTTAGGTAGATAGGACAGCCAACCTTAGAAGATACCCTGCGTGACCTACCAAAGGCGCATTCCCGCATTCCGAACTCTCCCTGATGTTTGGATGATGGACTCAGTCTTGTAACACAGGCAACATCGGCCTGCAATGATCGTCAGCCGTTGAACTCTCGTGAATGGACATGCATCATTAACCAGCATTTATTTACTTCATCTAGTACTGGTACACCGGTCATAGCCAGTAAACGTCGACGAAGCGCCAGGCCCCGCCTTGCCATGTTCGTCGCTTAATCGACCGTTCTCCTGCGGAACAGCAGTTCGGCGTTGGGATCTGGCATTTTGCTCATAACCATCATCATCCCCTTCGGTCGACCTTCCCCTTCCTTAAGCCTAACCTCATACTTCAGCAGGAAATAGGCCAAGACCATCTTGATTTCGTTGCCTGCAAAGAACCTTCCAGGACAGGCATGCCGTCCAGCGCCGAAATTGACATTGGTGTCGCCGATGCTTGAGAATTGCCACCTGTGTCCCTCCTCCTCGGATGCCTGCCTCATCTTATAGAAGCGCATGGCATCAAACCTTTCGGGGTCTGCGAAGAATCGTTCGTCATGTGAGATGCCGGCTTGTGGTGTGAGAAGCTTAGTGCCTGGCGGAAGACGTGTGCCGTCAGATAGTGTGATGGGCTTCAAAACCTTGCGAATGAAGCCAGCTGCCACGGGTCAGCATCGGTCAACGAGGATAGAGCGAGAGAAGGGCTTACTGATGTTGCCGGCGAGGCGCTGTGTCTCCTTCATAAAACTGTCCAGCTTCTTAAGCTTCGCCATGCTCTCTTTACGCAGCCAACCTTCTTCAACTTCCAGGACTTGGTGTGCTTCTTCGCGAAGCATCTCTTGTACCTCTGGATGAGCTGCAAGGTCGTACATACAGTCCGTGACGAGGTTCGTGGTCGTGTGAATCGATGCTGCGGCTAAGACGAGCTGGATATGCGCCTGTGCTTCGTAGTCCGTCTTCTCCTCTGTGGGTAGAGCTTCCACCAACCACTGAATCAGGTCATCCGGCTTCTCTTCCGCCGAATGCATCTCCATATCGCGGAGGCGCTCCTCAATGACTGGCTTCAACATCTTCTTGGCGACATCAATATCTTTCCGAATTTGCCTCAATTCTGACACGAGGTACTGCGCTGCTGGACGTGACCATTCAGGGAAGAACTGCAGCTTAACGACGGCAGTGAAAACATGGATAGCAAAATTGATGCTCGTGTCCATCCATTGCTCTGAGCGGTTGATGCTGGGACCGACAAATGCGCGGCCGCTGATGCGCGAGATGGCGCGTAACGCAAAAGGTTGGAACTTGACAGGCGTCCAGTCTGTGCTCGTCAGTCTAATGCTTAGTGTAGAGTGATGATTTTGGGCCTACCATTGCACTCAGGAAACTCCGTCGCGACAATCGACTCGAGTTCGCCTTTCAGCTGGGGCACGAGTCGTGCAAGGTTTTGAGAGAGGCGGACTCGAATGAGCGTTGACAGCATTTCAGCGTTGTGTCCTAGACCAAACTTGGTGTATTTGGTCATGAGAGCCTGGAAATAAGCATCACTTCTTGCAGTGTCAGGCAAAATCTCTCACCTCGCTCACGGCCTCCTGTGCGCTAAGTACATCCTCCGGCAATCCCTTAAGCTCGGGAAGATACTTCGCAGGAACCAACACCTGCACACCCTCGGTGGCCCTGATCTGGTAGATGGTGTCGCGAAACTAGGTTGTTAGGCGGCGCATACAAATCAAGGACGGTTGAACTGACCTTATTGTAGCTGTCGAGAATGAGGCTTTCAGCTGCAAAGATCCACTTGGTCTTTGCCGCCTTGTAGAACGGAACGTCAATCTGCCCGTGCTTCTTTGACTGGAAGAACCAGGCTACGCAGAGAATGGCGCCGAGGCCGACGTAGTAACTTAGGTTCTTGCTTCCATGCACAACACGCGGCAGCTGAAAGTCTACTATGTCTGCGGCTGATGCCATCTCGGATGACTCGTTCATGTCGTGGTGGAAGATGCGAATAGCGCTGGCGACTGAGGTTATGAGGAGTTGACTGAGGCGATACCCAATCGAGGGTGCAGGTCGAGGGATGTATGGAGATGGTGTAAGTTCGTCGTCAGGCCATGGACCATGAGTCTATGGGGTTCTTGGAGTAGGGCAGTCGCGCAGCAGCAGACGAGTAGTCCAACAGGGCAGAGCCTGTTGCTAGTCGCAAAGAGCAAGATCGACACGCGCAGCTACCGCATCAGAATCTCGAGAAACAAAGTTGATCGCGCGATGTAGTACAGCGACAGCATCCACTTTCGACGCAAGAGAGAAGCAGGAGGAAACAAGTCAATCCAGCGACCAATGCTTGGAAGACGAGTCCCTAGATGAATGTCAAGAGGAGAAGATTCAAGAAACCAAGACGTGAAAGAAATCGGGATATTGAAGGCCGGGGAGGGTTGTCCATCGGAAACAAAGACAGCGGCGTGAAAGAAGCGTCACAACAGGTAGACGAGCCATGGTAGGCGGATTGGTGCCACAAAGAGTTCCAGGCGAGGTTCCAGGAGCAAAAGCACAGGCCAGAGGGGACGTGAATTGGTGATCTGCTTCTTGCTGCTCGCTCTGTCTCTGTCGCGAGGGTCGTTCTGGGTCTGAAACGTGGACGATCGCCAGGAGGCTGGCGGCTGTCTGAGAAGGTTGCGTCCGTGTTGCCGATGGTCAGTCCGAGTGGCTAGTGCTTTCAACACGTGTGAAGGTTCAGCTCTGAGACGGAAGGCCAATTGGACGGGGTACTTGATGGCGATGGCGATGATGATGATGCATTGGCCGTCCCGAGATGAAGTACCTAGGTAGGGAGAACAAGTTGCAATAGCATCATCTGCACGGAGAGAAAGGCACAGGAAGGCACCTTCTGGTAACGTACAGGCCAGCAGCACCTTCCGAGATGCCTCTGAAGCCCGTGCTGTTGCAGAAGGCGCCACATAGCTTACCTAACATCACCAACCTCCCTGGGCACCGCTCCTCAACCCCCCCTGGCCGAGACTGCCCAAGTTCCAGGTCCTTGACATCAGAGGGGCTCCCAATGTGCTTGGAACAACCCCATCACAGCACTGCATTTCCAACTCGAGCGCAGTCTCCGCCGTCCTTCGGTTTCGATGCTCCTCTCGCCGTCGCATCGCCTCCACATTCGTCCCAACTCCTTGTACTATCTCCCACTCAGCCGCCCAGAGGAGGCCCACCCCTGAGGCCTTCTCGAAGCCACCTAGCGCCCCAGCGAACTCCAATGTCACCTGGATCGACCGACTTCCGCAACCCCCTATCCCTTCAGAACCAGCCCCCAGATCTTCGCAAGCAACATGCCTCTTCTTGTCGTCTCATTCTCACCCTTGCCAAACATAACGCCTGCCCCGATTCCCAAACCAAACGCATGGCCCGCCAAGCTGGCACAGATGATCTTGCTCTCTCGAAGCGGCAGGTCTTACCGTGGGAGAGTGCATGGTGCTCTCGTAAGGCTTTTGGGTCAGAGGAGGGGTGCTCAGACTTCTCTCATACTTCAGGTGCAGATCTGCTTCACAGCACTTGAACCAGGTTCGCAAAGTGCCCTGCCTGCCTGCTTCCAACAGGCAAACCGCCTGCCTGACATAGGTAGGTCAATTTGACGCCGACACCGCTGCTTTCTTGACCTAGCATTTTCAGTGAAATCGAGGAGGGGCTTGAAGCCAGGATTCAAGTGACATCGCTTCTGTCAGCAATCGGTGATTGCCATCACTCCCCTGGATGTCGTTTGATCGCCAGGAAGGAGATTCCATTCCCGACACGAGTTGTCGGCTCCTCGCCTACGATTGCATGTTCTGTCCCAAACGCTTCTCTGCGGAAGCTTAAGGAATCGCAAGAACGCTTCCAGCCGCGAGAAAGCCTCCTGAAAAGCCTCCTCCACCCACGACCCGGTCAAAAAGTCAAGTCCCAGCTTCCACACCTGACTTATCCATCCCAACTCTGTCGCCAGCGCGCGCCTTCGTGGCTCATCATAAAAGACCTTTTCGCAGTCTGTTTGCGAGATCCCGTGGCTCCGAGGCCGGGCCGAGGAAACGCCAAGAATAGAAGCGGAAGCCAACGGCTCTGTTTGTGCTGCTGACGGCGCCGAGGCTCGGGATGGGATGAAAGTTATTGCCACTCGGCAGTTCCGTTCACACAGCGCCTCTTCCATCGAAATCAAAGAAGCGGGGCCGGTGCAAACCGTATCGCACTTCGACGTATCACTATGGTGTCCTCTGTGACTTCCATAGAGCAACGGTGTCATCGCTCTACCAGACTTGGCACGCTTCGTGAGCCTCCGAAGGTGCAGATAGGAGAACATGGCAATCTCTGCCTCCGAAGTCAAAGCTGCGCCCTATCCGCCAGGGACAGTCTATCGAGGGGCGCGTCATGTTCACCTGCGCTTCCAGACTGTCTGCCAGACTGAACATACATGACGACGGGATAATCCGTTCGGTTGCTCGGGTGGCCTGACTCATTATGACAGGGTAAAACCTTGGGTGAAGAAATGTACTCATGGTCGCCTTACGCTGCTCGGGATGATCTGCTGGGTACAGTCAATACGGTTGTATACTGGGAAACCCGGGCCGTTATCACCAAGTATCCAGCTCCAAACATTTTCCCTACCCTCCCTAGGTCTTTCAAGAAGTTCTGGTCCAGCTGCAGCTGGTTCTCAACCTCTCAACCTACTTCTTCCAAGCCGAGCATCGCCCACTTGGTCGCCCATTGGCAATGTGGCAGATCCTCCACGATTGCTCGCTCGCACGCCCTGAACCACAATATGCTCTTAATCTATCGCACATTGCCTAGTAGGAAAGGAACTTGATGTGACCAAATTGGGCCAGCTTGGCATTTAGATATAAATACGTAACGCTCGACCCTTTCAGCCAAAGACGGTTGGTAAAGAGTAGCTTGAACTGACCAGTGAAGCCCTTGATTAGGAAGCAGCGAACTTCTCCTGAATCTGGACTTTCTTCGAACTCTAGCCTGCGATCGCAAGCTTGACCGCCGCATATCTGCCCATCCTATCGTCTTGTGCCAGCTAGATCCTCAGGTACAACCCATGCCCGCGGCTTTCGACGCTTGAGTAGTGCAACTACATTGGGTCGTACCGGACGTGTTGAGCTATGTCGAGTGAATCGATGACACCACGTGCCAATATCGCGGTACTTCGGTAGTCATCTTTCGTGGCCATTCCCGTAGCGTAGCGAGTTTGCTCTCGATTGTCACGTAGGAGTGCAACGTTGGGTATTGTTTCGCAGAAAATGAGCTCGCACACAACCGCGTTCTCTCCACTAGATCCACTCTAGTAGAGGACATCAAGATATCGAAGGCCCGCAATGTTAGCAAGTGCAAGAGAATGGCGGGACAAATAATGATTGCCTTTCCCAGATTTCCAGTACGTGACTCGAGGCTGAATAGGAATGCCGTGCATGCATGGTGTCTAACTAAATGGCCTCAAAGCGCTGTCGGTGACCGAAACGTTCCGGGAAGGTAGGCTTCGATGCCAGAGGCGACTGTTTGCGGCGCCCGTGGTGGCCCGGGGGCAACTATTTTAACCTCTCAACCTCATGCCCCCTTAAAAAAAGGCATAATCTTCATAGGGTTTCCGCTGGAAGGCTCCGCGACTTTGCTCATATCATTCATATCAACGACCCTTTACGTATTCAGAATCTCCCTTTCGCATTGAAATTGGTATCTTCTCTTCAGCTCTTGGACAAAACATATCGTCACAGCAGACACCACCTGATAGAAATACCAACCCGCTATTACACAGCAATCAATGGCTCGGCCTCCCTTCTCTCAGCCGGCTGGTCGTTGCCTTGCTGACCATCAGCAGGCCCTGCCGAGGCCGGTGTCTCATTTTGCGCGGCTTCTCCACCCGTATTAGCCTCTGCGTTCTCAACAGCGGGCTCCGGTTCGCCGTTGGCGGCAGCGGCGGCGGCTGTCGCAGCAGCCTCGGCCTCTTCTCTGCGCCGCCTTTCAACCCGCTCTTGTTCCTCCAGGTGGGCAATGTGCCGCTCGGCCACGCCAGGAGCGATGCTGGCCAGGAACAGCAGGCCAGCTCTTTCGAGACGGCGTGCCTGTTCCATCAGCCAGGTCGTGTTATCATGGCGTCTTCGAGCTACGAGTCGGGCAGCAGCTTGGGCAGGGTCAAGTGGACCGTTGTGTTGTGCCGCTACTGGCGCACGTTGGTCATTGGGATTACCAGGAAGGTCTGCGTTGTTTGGCGGGTTATTGTTGTGGTTGTGGTTGTGGTTGTTGTTGGCGAGTGGCAGGAGGTTATCGAGATGCCGCCTGATAGGCGCAACAATTCGATCGAAGTAGGCGTCAAAGAGACCAGTGTTCACAATAAAGATGCTAATGGCAATGGCTATCACTGTCGCCCAACGGGACCAGTTAGAGTTGGGGGAGGTGAACCACCAGATGAAAACCCCCAAGCGGACCACAAGCCAGAAGTGTGGCAGCATCTGGGCTATGAGGGGTGCAAGCCGTGGATTGTTTGGATGAGCAGGCAGGGCTCCGATGGGAACTTCATTCAGACCATGAGGCGGTGCTTGCCACTGAGGGTTGTGAGGTTGTTGTTGCTGTTGCTGCTGCTGGTTCTGCGGCTGTGGCTGAATTTCTTGCTGTTGCGGGGCTTGAAATGGCTGTGTTGTGGGCGGTATGGTAAACGGGCCAGTTGGCCACGGCGAATGCTGTGGTGAGCGACCATGAGGTACGAATCTGGCAAAGGCAGCTGCAGGGTCCGGGACAGGAAGGCGGAGGCTTGGCGTGTAGTACGTTTCGTTGCTGGTGTTGTTGATGAGCAGGGCACGAGGCCCTTGCGGAGATGACAAGATATAGACTTCGGGGCCAGAAGATTGCGCTGGCGGTTGTGCAGAGCTCGCGTGCGCGTTTGCGGTGTGCCCTTCGCTAACGGATCGTGACACGGGATCAGGTGTACCCCTCCGGCTGCTACGGCTTCGACTGGCAGCCCGAGAACCCATGGCGGGATAGTAAGGGGTGCTCGCGCCCGGCTGTAGTCCGAAAGGCAGGGCGCCTGGGCCCGGTGACTCGCTTCTTTGCATGGCGTTAGTCATGGCTTGCGTTGCCTGCCCGGCGTCGGCTCCTCTGAGGATACCCTGAACATCTGAGACCGACAAAGGAGTCCAAGTCTCCGTGTTTGTAACTCGATAGGGCTGCCCATCACCCAATGTGCCTTCCCTGACAACCGTCCTCGTGTACGGCTGCCCTCCGGGACTCCTGCCACGCGAGACATCCCGATGGCTTGGTCCGGTCGTTGGCGCGCCGTTATCCCCAATGCCATGCATTCCCATAGCAGCCCTCGCTGACTGGTTGTGATTTATCTGATGGTTGGCCATGGCCCTGTTGACAGCCTCTCGCTGTAGACCACTCGACCAGGCGCTCATGCTTTGGTGCAGTTGTGAATGCATCTGCTGAACCTGCTGCGGCGTGAAATTTGGCGCTGTCGGTATCGCAAAGCCTCCCGTTCTCCTTGCTGCTTCAGGTATCGGAGCACCGAGTGGCGATTGCTGTCGAGGGTTCTGGGGTTGGGCTTGTGTCGCGAAGGGGCGGGCTTCGCCTGGTGTAGGAATGCGACCACGCAGGACCGAGGGTGTTGGTGCAGGTGCATCGGGAATGCCGCGGAGGACAAGATGAAAGGCTTGCAGGCTGTGTTCACGGATCTGCAGGCCGTTAGCACGTATCGCAGGATGAATATGAGACGGAGGGACTGACCGTGGCTTCCCCGATAATCTGCCCCAGGGTATCATTGTCGGCCTGGAGATGTCTTCCTCGATATATCAAGCGTTGCTGGGTGTCGGCGGGCTTGGAGGGAATGGCGTTGCGGATCTTTTCCTTCAGCTGGCTGATAGTTGTCGAAATGGAAAGGTCCGGGAAGCTCAAGGGCCCGCCCGAGGTGGCGGTCGTCGTGGGCGAAATGATGTTGAGGCTGACGGTAAGCTGATCGTATGGAAGGTTGGCGGGCACGGGTGCTGATGTTGGGGTCGGCGCAGGCGGCTCATCCGCAACGGAAGACGAGGAACTGTCGGAGGACATGACTCGAAGAGCTCGTGAAGCTTCGTCGACAGGCTGTGTGAGGTGCGTATGTTATAGTATAGATCGATCGTTGTAGAGATGATTCAGTTAACTTGGTGGCGGTGTCTCACGGCTGGTCGCCCTAGCGAAGTGCAAAGCAACGCGAGAAGGTCATGTCAATGAAAAGGTGCGCGCGGTGGAAATGGGAGCTCGAGAACCGAGTAATCCGACCAGTTGATCAATCGAACAGAGGTACAGCTTCTCGCAGCGGGGCAGGACGGGTGCTAGCTGTTGATGTTCGTGATGCTTGTTGAGGTGGTCGACGTGTTCTTTCCTTCTGGGTTGCAGTCTCACAATGACAAGTAGTGGGTCACCACTTCCACGTCTGCCACTTCGCAAATGCGGCAGGTGGCACTCGGACCTACGTCTACCGATTGACAGCTGGTCGAATGAACTGGTCCACTTTAATTCGAGAGTGGCCTCATCATCCCTGGAAGTTCTTACCGAGAGTACACCGACTTACCGAGCCCCCTCCCCGGTCGTGCTGATTCGTTCGAAAGAACGCTTGGGGAATTGCTCTGTCCTGCTGCTGTTGGATGCAGCTACTTGACATCATACCTCTCCGCCTTGGCAATTGGAGTCCTTCATCACACCACACCATCCGGGCCGTCGTGTACTCGGACTCGACTTGGCATATCGTTCGACTTTGCGGCTTCTGAATGATCGCAATTCACTGACGACTTAATCATGGCCTCGCTGTTCGGCCCGGTCCCTCTGCGGACCAGCGCCTTGAGCAGGTCCATCAGCGCGCCATGCTCCTCCTGCATGACCACGACCCGCGCCCGCTACGTTGCTCAGCGGTACTCTCGAGCTACGCAACCTTCGGCTCGCCTCTACTCGCAGAAGTCGCAGCAACGCCCGCGCTCCAAAATCACATGGTATCAACTGCCTATCGGAGTCGGCATCGGCTTCATGGGTCTGATGCAGTTCTACAAAACGTCGACTCGGGAAGCTGAGAAGCAGAAGGAGCTCGGCGAGATGGAGGGCGGCACCCCCAAGAAGAGGGAGCGCATTAGGCCAGAGGGGCCTTGGCAGGTTCGCGTCATGTCTACGCTTCCGCTGAAGGCCATGTCGAGGCTTTGGGGACGGTTCAACGAGATTGACATTCCCTACTACCTGCGTGTCCCTGGGTTCAAGCTGTACGCCTGGATTTTCGGCGTCAAGTAAGCTCCGACCCGTCCTCGCAGAAGCACTGTCAAAACACTGACTAACATGTTTGCAGCCTTGACGAAGTCTCCGAACCTGACCTGCACACATATCCCAACCTCGCCGCCTTCTTCTACCGCACACTCAAGCCAGGCTCACGCCCGCTGGACCCCCACCCGAACGCCCTGCTCTCTCCTTCCGACGGTCGTATCCTTCAGTTTGGGCAGATTGAGGGTGGCGACATTGAACAGGTCAAGGGCATGACGTACAGCATCGACGCTCTGCTAGGCAAGCGCACGCCGACGCCAAGTATCGCCAGTGACCTCTCGAACGGCGATATCAAAACCCCGCTCCGCCAGATCACCGAAAACGAAGACTTGGTGAAGACGGACGAGGAGTTTGCGCGCGTGAACGGCATCCCTTACACCCTTCCCGATCTTTTCTCCGGCGACAAGGACAAGTCCACCAGGCTCTCCAGACCGCACGACGAATCGATACGCCCCGCCTCTCCCGCCACCGAGCGCGCCGTCCACGCTGATCTCGCCCTCGGCGACAAGCCCTGGTATGCCTACCTGGCGCCGGAGGAGAAGAAGACGGCCCTCTACTACGCCGTCATCTACCTCGCACCCGGTGACTACCATCGCTTCCACTCGCCCGCCAACTGGGTGGTCGAGCGCCGCCGCCACTTCGCGGGCGAGCTCTTCTCCGTGTCCCCGTACCTCCAGCGCACCCTCCCCGGCCTCTTCACCCTCAACGAGCGCGTCGTGCTCCTCGGCCGCTGGCGCTGGGGCTTCTTCTCCTACATCCCCGTCGGCGCCACCAACGTCGGCTCCATCATGATCAACTTTGACCGCGAGCTGCGCACCAACAGCCTGACGACGGACACGGAGGCCGACCGCGCCGCCGAGGCGGCGGCCAAGAACGGCGAGCCCTACCTCGGCTTTTCGGAGGCGACGTACGCCAGCTCGAGCGCCGTGCTCGGCGGCCAGGCACTGCGCAAGGGCGAGGAGATGGGTGGGTTCAAGCTCGGCAGCACCGTCGTGCTCGTCTTCGAGGCGCCGGCGGAGAAGGGCTCCGGCAAGGGCGATGTGCTCAAGGGCGGATGGAGGTGGAATGTCGAGAAGGGACAAACACTGCGCATGGGACAGGCGTTGGGTTATGTGGACGAGGAGGTGTAAGAGTTAACTTGTGGGCCAGCACATGTAGTTCCTAGTGTATACCGACTTTTGCGCATGTTCATCAATCTTTATACCAACAGATGGTTCCGACTGTTCATCCATGTTCAGGCGCATTTGAATGAAGGGTTGTCATGAAAATTTTACTGTATTGTGTTGTGTATCTGAATCCACCGATGTATATCTTGTCTACGTCAAGTGTATATTCTCCAACGTCTTCGTCTTTCTAAAAAAGCAGGCTAAAACTCCTCTGCAGCAAATCCGTCGTCAATGCGTCGTGAGAAACAAAAAAGAGAGGGCCCACGCCCCCACGGTGCAGGAAGGGAGGTGACGCCGTTAGTTGAAGGACTTGAAGGTCTCCTCGAGGGGCTTGAAGTCCTTGGGTCCGGCCTCGCCGGTCTTGCCGCCAAAGACGAGCTGGGCGTTGAGCTTCCAGCTCGCGGGGACGCTCCACTCGGCGGCGACCTTCTCGTCGATGAGGGGGTTGTAGTGCTGGAGGTTGGCGCCGAAGCCCTCGGCCTCGAGGGCGGTCCAGACGGAGAACTGGAGCATGGCGTCGGACTGGTTGGCCCAGATGGGGAACTTGTCGGCGTAGGCGGCGAACTTCTGCTGCATGCCGTTGACGACGTCCTGGTCCTCGAAGAAGAGGACGGTGCCGGCGGCGCCGGAGAAGAGGTCCATCTTGCCCTTGGTGGACTCCCAGGCGTCGGTGGGGACGATGGCCTTGAGGATGTCCGAGGTGATGGACCAGAGCTTGGTGTGGTGGTCGCCGTGGAGGACGACGACGCGGTTGGACTGCGAGTTGAAGGACGAGGGGGTGGCCTTGAGGGCGGTCTGGACAATGGTGTCGACCTCCTTGGCGGAGAGGGGGGTGTCCTTGGTCAGGGGGTAGTGGGAGCGGCGGTTCTCAATGTGAGAGAGGTAGGTGGAGGCAGACAGAGAGGAAGACATCTTGGCGGTGATTGTGGGGGTGAGGTTGGCTTTGGTGGAAGAGTGGACTGTGGTGGACGTTGGTTTGAGGAAAGCGGTGAGCGGTCTGAGGAGTCTGAGTGATCTGCTGAAGCTGGCCATTGCAAAGAGATCTGGTGTTATCGTAGGGCGGGGTGGCTGGCTCTTAAGTAGTCTCGCGCGCCATTGTCGTGGGTGTCCGAATTATTCCCCTCCTCCTCTCCCTCGCTCACCCGTGCGTGGTGGGGCAATTCGTCATGGATGGTTCCATCGAAAAGTCAGGCACAATGGCGCCAGATGAACGCCGTGCCTGTACCTGCGCATGCGTTAGTCAAATGCTTGGTGAGGACCACGACGGAGATGCCGCGCGCGGCGTTGGCAATGGATGAGTGAGGGTTGGATAAGCAGCGCGACCAATGACGTGTGCTAGCGGAGCGGGCTCGGCGTCTTCGTGATGGATCGGTGACGGCTGATTCATACGCCCGGGGGTGGCCGCTTGCCTGGATTGGGGTAGGGTGATTCTGGAATGGGGAGATAGCCGAAAAACTCGGACCCGCCAGTCGCGCCTGCCTTCTGCCCCTCCACCGACTGTATCGCCCCCGCCTCTGTCGATGCCAGGTCCGTCGCCCCGTCCTGGCGCTCGGAAAGGACGCAGAGCGTTCCGTTCCTGCCTCTGCGAATGTCTGACTGGGTAGGAAACAATCGCCAGTTGACTCCCATGGTGCCTGCTACATGAGCAGTCGTCGAATGCCTGTTGTACCTACGACCTTGAAGCACCTACAACATCTTGACACGGTTACTGATGCAACATGCAGCCGTTCAAACGCATCCCACCGCCAAGAAGCAGATCATACTCTGACAGCCTTTCATGGGCCCTGCCATGCGGCGACCCTCCTTGGGGGCCGGCGCTGCAGTCAGCACTCAAATCCACGACCCCTGCTGGGCATATCACTCGAGACGCTCGCTGTCTGTCGGTCAGGCAGTTACGATCGGGGTTTCATCACGCCAGACACGGCCGAATGATCGAGACCAAGTCCGCTCCGTCAAGCCCTATCGCTGTCGGGCCTGTCGTCGAAAGAAGTCCGATCCGACGCAACCTTTGTATTTCCAATCGTGATTTGTAGGGCATGCAGGATCAAAATAGCTGCCCGCTGAGCAAGCACAGCAATGGACCGTTGGCGTGGGTCTTCTCTGCTCCGTACAGTATCTTAGTCAACACCCGCGCGGGTAGCTCCACTTTGCACTTCGATACGTACCGCCCGCGCGACAGCCCAAGCCACCCCACCAACGGCCGTCAGTCGGATCCCGGACGATTACATCCTGCTCAACACCACACCAACAGACTGACATACTCGAGACATTCAGCACGTCAGATGCAAGCCGACTGACCTCGCACAAAGAAATTGACATTTCGGCTCCTACACACTAGCTGCCTATTGCTGCAATGAGCTATCTCCCAGGATCACCCGCCCGCATTGTCGTCCGAACCCTGGGCCAAGGCCTGCCACAGGAACGGCAGCCAGACAGCCAGTATCGCAAAGAGGAACTGCCCCAGGTCGGTGCCCCAACTGGCTACAAACTTACCGTACAGGATCGTCGCAACGGATACGGGCACCACTGCTATGGACAGCAGTTGAAGTATGTACATCTCGCTGACCTTCTCGTTAATTCGAATACCCCAGCCAACGCATGGCTCGCGACCACTGACGCCGCCGCGTCTTACCAGGGGTTCTCTCAGTTTCGTTGGAAACGTCGTCAGCCAAAAGTCGTCAAGGTGCTGTCCCGGTTTCATGAGGTGATTCAGGGGTATGTCATAATACTCGACCTCTATCACCCATGGTTCATAAACATAGCGCAGTTCTTCAATCTCCTTCTGCGGCGGCAATTGTTTTGTCTTGAAGTTCCGAGGCGAGAGTCGCAGCCGGATGGGTACCAGGGTGAACTGTGTGACGCGTCAGCGGCTTGCAGCTGTTTGCGAAGGCTGCGTCTTACCTGCACGAAATCGCCGTTGGAAACCTGGTATAGACACCCCGTCCAAGCCTTTTTTATAAGTTTGAACAACGCTGCCACGCGCGGAATGTCCGGAAGAGAGGCCACAAAGCGGTGCCAGAATTTGCTCAACCACTTTGGTGAAGGTATCGAGACGTGCCACGGGTTGTTCCTTCGAGCCGCTTCATACTCTTCGCGGATACGTCTGAACATTTGCTCGTCGTTCGTCAACATTCCTACACTGATCTGTACCAAGACCATCAGGTCGGATCTGATGCAGAGAAGCAAGTACCGTGCACAGCTCGTTTGAGGCTGCTGTAGCTGCGCAGCAGTTCTGACTGTAGGCTGGCCTGGCGTTTGTGCCTGGAGTGAAGATCCCGCGGCGCCAACGCCACTGTCGACGATTCCTGAATAAGCCCCAAACGCTGAAGGAGTAAATCCACTGAGATGTGCTGGTGGCGGTACTGTAGGATGCTCGCTACTCGATGAACCCGTAGTTACTGCCCGCGATCTGACGTTAGCTGCACTCCTCTCGAGTCTCTGGCGCAGACGGTCAATGCCCCCTGGCACAATCTCGCGCAAATCCATCGAAAGTAGCTCTCCGCAGCCCTGAAAACGTTAGCTTCCTTCAAACCATTGGCCTTGGTTCCACGTACGCATCGAAAATACAATCTTTCATACCCCGCAGCTGGTGGTGAGAAATATGTGACCCAGCGTTGCCAGAGAGAAGGTACGCCCGTTGTTGCGGGCCGTCCGAGAATTCCCACATCCTCTTGTTTTGCGAATCCCTCGGGATCGCCTTTTTCCCAAAGAAGCAGGGAAGATGGACTTTTCCTCAGAGTCGGATCACCGTTATCAAAGGCACCCTCCAGCACCTTGATGCACTCGCTCAACATAACCACCGAGTGTTCCCGTCGTCCATACTTCCGGATTTTGAATGCCAGTCTGATCAGGGCTTCCAGAATTTCAGGGTGTATTTTGCCTTTTTTCCATGCCTCTGCGTCCATTATTTGCTTGACGGCGACTTCAAACTCCGTCCAGCGAGCCTGGTCTCCCAAGGCATATACAGATGCCAGCCGAGCCATACTCCAAATAACATCTGGATCGTCACGCCGCAAAGATGTGCTGCTTCTCTTAATGACATCGATCAGAATATACTCAGCCTCATCCCACCACGCACAGTTGTTCAGGAGGCGTCCGAGTTGCGTCATAGTCGCCAGTGTCCCGTGGTGGCTCTCGTCGAAGACTCGCTCATTGTCTCTGACCAATCTACGGAGCAAAGCATCAGCTTCTTCCCACTGTTGTTGTCCCACAGACGTCATCGCATGTTCCATCCTGATCGATAGCGTATCGGGATGCTCCTCTCCCAGGGTTTCTCGCATTGCTTCGACGATACCCAGACTTATTTTTTGGGCTTTCCACCATTTGCGGTACTTCAAAAATGTGCTGACAAGGGCTGCTCTGCACGTGACGGTCAAAGAATCAGTGGCCCCAAGAGTGTTTTCGGAAAGGCTGATGGCCCGTACAAGCAATCTCTCGACTTGCGGGAGCGTTTCATATGTCGACAAAAGCATTGCAAGGCGGTATAGTTTCTGTGCCGTTTCTGAGCCCAGCTCAATGTAAGTTCTGTACTGCAGCTCGATCATTTCCTCGACCAGGCACGCCGCATCGGACATGCTCGAGCTGAGAGGTTTCCTTTTGCCTACAATAAGGGGTGACATGCTTAGTTCGTTAAGCAGTCTCCCAAACTGTTCAATAGCGTTTTCCAAGATCCATTTCTCACCAGCTGACTGTTCTTTATCGGATGATGTCTCCTTCTGTGAGGGGCTGTGGCCAAGGTTGCGTTCCTTCGCGAGCACCATCTGCTCCGAAACCTTCGATTGCCATTGGTTCTTGCCGTTTTCGCGAAGGAGGCGTACCAGTACGTTTAAGGTTGAAAGAGTTTTATCGTGGGCCAGTTCGAGACGTGACTTCGTGTCCCATTCGAGAGGTGACTCCGGGTCCGATTCGAGAGGTGACTCCGGGTCCGATTCGAGAGATGAGTTACGAATATAAGCCACCTCCTCCATCATTGGAAACATGTTGCCCACCGGCAGCTGGTTTTCTTGAATACAACGACCAGTGTTGTAGATGACGGATTCCCAGTCATCCCGAGCATCCTTCCCTTCAGGGAAAAGACCAAACGCATTTTGCCCATGAGGAACGAGTCTCAGATGACGGAACCCAGGGGTCACAGCTTCAAGGTCCTTTGAATGCGAATCAAAGGCTTTGGCGAGCCGCGCAAGAAATAAAGCTCGGTGTTTCTCCAGTCTCCCTGATGTTTCCAGATACCAGAGCACGAAGGCTTCTATACCAGGAAGAATCTCGAGGCCGCGCTGAAAGACCTCGCAACCGAACTCGACATCGCAGTACGTGTAACTTGTCGTGATCAGATGTAGGCGTCTCAGAATACCGAATTCTTCATCCTTGTCTGTCTCCAATGTCGAAGGAGACGCACCGGACCGCGCCGCAACTAAGCAGAGAGGTATATCTCTGTGGTGAAAACAACACAATAAGGCGAGGAGATCGAACGCCGAAGCTTCAGTTACCTCGAGTACTTGAAGCACGGCAGCCAGGTCTGGGTCCGCGGGTTTTTTCCGGAGCCATATCTTGTGTAGATAATCCATGCGCGTATCCGACAGCTCCCAGAGCGTGCGTTTCCGGCTATCAATGATCTCTCGGATAGCGAGAGGGTTGAAGTTTAGCGCGTGGACGCGCCAGATTGATGAATACCCGCTGTGGCTAAACTTTCCATGGCCCTGTAACATGGTGATGGCGTCCCTCATCCTTGACGATTCTAGGCGCACATAATGAAATCTCGTGAAGGAATGGCGCAAGGTTTCAAATTCCCTTGTTGTCCATGTTGTCCTTGTGGTGAAGACATGGAAAACGTTTTTGCCTTGAGGGAGGTAATCCGCGATCCCCCGCTCATCCATGGCGGCATTCCCTTTACTTCCAAACAGCACTTCTTCGTTGTCCGCTCGGTCCACGATAACACACCACATCTGACTTTCGTCTTCGAACCACTTTTCGAACTGCTCCAAGTTCTCTCTTCTTGTCGCAAGACGCATACGGCGTCCCGATTCCTCGTATGGATCATGTCGGAGGAAGGGCGGCGCACTGCCAAAACTCGCCTTGGCCTTTCTAGCGAGCGCTTGAAATCCTCCCTCAAAGTTCGTCCAGGCATCTGCGTGTATCTCGAGAGTCTTGAGTCCGGGATGGATGGTCTGCAGCCATTTTGCCGCTTCCCTGGCAACAAGGGTTTTGCTACACGCTCATCAGTTCGATTCCCAGATGAGGAGCGACAAGGCGGGTATACCCGACCCCTATTTTTCCATTGATCACGACACTGTGGTCGTGTGTAAAATGTTCCTGAATTCCTTTGAGGGCTCGCTTCTGGCTGCGTAAGAGTTGACGGTGCGGTGGCGCCTTGTCTGGGGGGCCAGGCTGTGTGGCCTTTTCGCTTGAAGCACCTGGAGCTTGTTCTGGGGAGGAATCGTCCTTTCCCATTGTTTTTCTTTTCTTATTGTACGTAGCGTTCCTGACTGACACGAAGATGGAAGGTGGAGAGAGGTCGAGAAGATGAGGGGTTGTCGATACGGCGGTCAGCATCCAGCCTCGTTCAAGAAGCCGACATGTTGTCATGTGACTGCCACGTAAGTGAACAAGCAATTACACCCTGAATTTGATGCACAGATTTCATCAGTGTGTAGTACAGCCGCCAGAGGCTTTGATTGGGTCAGTGTGTGAGCACAACGGCAAATCGCCCTACGCGGCACCACGTCTGGCCTTATGAGCTGTCGGTCCAGCTTTCTCACCGGTGGCGTCACCAGTAAGGCAGCACGACCTGGATCCAATCTCACGCTTGAGCTTTCTGGAAATTCTTGGTAACAGATAATGTGAGGCCGCGGACGTGAATCGTTCACAGGGTTGAGCGGCACATCATTTTGAAGAACTCCATGTTCCCAGTTGTGGACGTTAGCACTATTTCTCCTGGAATGCGTGACGAACCTTCCCCGTAGATCCTGCGCTTTCGGAAATTGTGCAATGTCAAGTCAGGCGAGCCGTCGTGTTCCGAATGCGTGACCTTCAGGTAAAGGGTAACAGTTGGCCTTCGGCTCAGGGCCAGCATATAAGTGATCCCGCCAAGACATTGATTGCATGACCCAACAGCACAGGGCCAAGTGTTTGTAGTGCTCGATTGTTCTGGCTAGCTTCGAAGAGTATCAGACAAATGGCGCGGCATGAGCCATCATTCTGTTATACAAAGAGTAGAATAGCGAAATTTATATTTGAGACTTGCCAGTCTGGGCTCAAATGCGGCTTCGACGTACTGCTTACGCTTGTCGATACATCAGTGCGATGCGGGCGCACTGAGCGTGATGCTGGGGCACTTCATCTCGACGAGTTTGGATTGGGAAGTCTACATCAATTAAATAAGCGAGAGTCAAAGGCTGAACTCGGAATGTTAGGCTATCGTAAGGGTCAGAGCCCTTGGACACCGGCAGCAGACCGGCACGGCCGGGCGCACTATCTTCCTGCTGTCGCCATGTTCTGGGTTGTCATGCTCGACGCGGCCGGGGCACTGGACGGCGGCAACGGCGGAACGTGACGGTACCGGGGCTTGAGGTGCTGTGGGCGTCTACGCTCGCTTCTACGGTCTACGCTCGCTTTAACGGCCTCGGTCTAGGTGGACGGTCGGTGAAATTTCATGGTTGTTGGTTCGATGCCGGCGGGCTGCATAGAGTCTGTACTGGAGTTCACCGTGCTCATCAAAATGGATGACCTGGGGTATTATCAGGTGGTCCTACGGAGCAATTCATCAGCGGGGTGGATTAGGGGCTGAAGGCTATGAAGATGTATACAGAATGACTACGGAGGGCCCTCTAAGCTGCGGAGGGCTACAATTCAGATGTATTCCAACCCCCTACCTATCGTCTATTGCCTGCGGGACACGTATAGGAAACCTTTTCTCTCTACTCCAAATCAAGCACTAACAGGGACGGTGGTTGTGGAGTAATTGGTGTTTGCTGTCCTAGGAGGGCTGATGCGTTGTCGGTGATGCCCCTATCTGGCCGTACTCTGGCGAAGAAGAAGGAGAATAGATGTTAGATAAACACAATCTCAGGTTTGTCCAAGTGTCTGCCAAAAAGTGAATAGACAGAGGACAAGCACTGGAGAGGCTTCCTTGGGTCTTTTGACAGAATCATTCTACCCGCCTCATAGGTGGAGGCTCCATCAAGTCGCTGCTTGTCTTCCGTGCCTATGGACCTTCACGGCAGGCAAGCAAAAGTGCCAAGATTCTCGGCCACACCCTTACGAGCTTCATCCCGTCACCTCTCCAGCAGTTCCGTACATTGGCAGTGCAATCGTCTCCATATGTTACTCAAGGCCGTGACATTTGACCCATCTTCGTATTGACTACAGGATACAGCCACAAATCTAACCCCAAACGCCATCCATGCCAACAAGCATGCAGACTGAGCACCTCAAAATGTCAGCTGCAATCCAAAACATGCCCGACACCCATTTGTCTACCGTAATGCACCGATTGTGCAGTCAAAAAAAAATTGAAGGTCAGGCCCCCGAGGACCGACTCGATTCCCAACGCCGTCTAATCGATCCATGTCGATGATTCATTTGTTCTGTCAGACTTCGTTCACAGGCACCTCAGGCAAGTCCGGGCGGAGATAAGGCCCGGTCGCCAGAAATCCCCGAACCCCGACAACGTCAGTAATTGTGCGGCGCAGCACCCGTAAGCACTTGCTGCCCTCGTCATATATACTCCGATGCAACCGCTGCTTTCACGTCTCACCAAGTCTCGGCGATGTACTGACCGGCCTCCCTCTTGAGGTCCCAGTACTTCCTGGCCTCCTCGCGCTCGAGGTTGCCCTTGGACATGGCAACGTCGACGAGGGCATCCTCGACGCCCTCACCCATGCCCTTGCTGCTACCGCAGACAAAGACGCGACCGTCGACGGCGTTGGCAATGTACCAGACGAGATCGGCCTGGTTACGCACCTCCTCCTGCACATAGCGGCCCTCGCCGGTGCGACTCTGGATGACGCGCTTCACCTCGTCTTCGTGCACACCCCACTCGCCCGAGTAGATTTCGTCGACGAGCGAGTCACGAATGCCCTGCAGAACCCAGACCTTGTTGGCGCAGTTGGCCGTCTTGAGACGACGCTGGACAAAGCCGCGGAACGGAGCAATGCCGACGCCGGCACCGATAAGCAGCATGGGACCATCCGAGACAAACTGCTTGGCAAGGGGGTTGGCCATGAGGCCCTTGAACATGGGGACATAGAACTCGGGGCTGCTCTCGCCGGCCTTCTGGGCGGCGAGGAACTTCTGGGCCTGACGCTCAAAGAAGCCGGAGCCAATGCCGGTGCGGGTGCCGTGGAGCCAGTCAGCGGACTCATGAACCGTGACTGCAATCTCGACGAGACGGTGCACCTTGCCATCACGAGTCTTGTACGAGTCGTGGGGGTCGTTCGACAAGGAGTAGAAGCGCGGCATCAGAGGCTGCAGGACGGAGAGGAGGAGGTCGAGAGGCGGATGAGAGCTTGGGAAAGCGCTCAGCAGCTGGAAGAGGGAGACGTGGGGACCGGTGCGGAAGTCGCAGAAGACGCCCTGGCCTTCGGCGGCGCAGAGGTACATCAGAAGCTTCTTCTCGTTCTCGTCGGCGGCGTATTCTGCAAGGATGCGAAGAAGATTCTTGGTCGGAGGGTAGGACTGAATATCGGAGCACCAGGTGAGCAGGTCGCGTCGGGTGGTCAGGAGCTCTCTGGGCTCGTCCTCGCCCCAGACAGTAGGCCATCGGCCCCTGGACGTCTTCATGAGGACAGGCTTGTCGCGCACGAAGCGAGGCACCATCAGAGCGTCGAAGATCTCGTCGACCATGGCGGGGTCGTTGGGGGCCATGACGCCGATGGCGCCGCCGACCTTGAAGTCGGTGCCATCTTCCTCGGGGTACGAGGAGATGTCGATATCGAAGTGGTAGGTACGCTTCTCGGCACCAGGCTTGGTCAGCTCGCGCGTCGAGTCGATGCGGGCGGCAAAGACGTGGTGAGGAGGGTGGGGCTGGACGTAGTTGGGCGGTTGAATCTTGGTGTTGACGTCCGCGAGAGCAAGGCTCGCGACCTTGTCAGCCGGTGGGGTCGTTGGGCTGGCATCAGCGCCGACAGAAACACCCGAATCGGCAGTCGAGGGGGCAGGCGAAGTACGGCGCGGAGGCTCGAAGAAGACTGTCTGTTCGGGCAGGTCGGTGATCTTGGTGAGGAGGGTCGGGCAGTCGCCAATCCGAAGAGCGAGAGACTTGAAGGCGTGGTTGTCGGGGAGGGGAATGGACTCGTACTCAACGCCGGCCTTCTTGACACCCGCCTTCATACAGCAGCCGCCACCGCAGCACCGCTCGATCAATTGGGCGGTAGACTCGCCGGTGATGCGCTGAATATCAGCCGAGTTCTGCGCAATGAGCCTCGTAGACGCACGGCGACGACGCAGAGGCTCGACCGGCAGCTGCTCCTCCTGGTCCTCCGACTCTTCGGAGAAGGTCAAGGAGGGGGCAATGGAGGGGGTTCGGGGCTCCTCGGGAATGCATCCCGTGGCGGCGGCAATGAGGGCCGAGACCTTTGTTGTCGCGGCCATTGCGGTTCTGTTGGGGAGGAAATACAGAGGGCGACTGGCGTAGGAACGGAATTGAAGAGGTCGACAGAGGTGAGGCCTGTCGAGGGGAGGAGAGGGTCGTGTCGAGTGTGGAGGTTGTCGGGAGAAGGGTCTTGATGTAGGGTGGCGTAAAGTGGGTGGGTTTACATTTACGCGAGTCGTCAGGAAGCCGAGGGCATGACGATGGGGGGGCGTTGAAGTGCCGGTAGGTAGGGGAGGCACGGCGGTGGTATTGGGCTCGGACTGTTGGTAATGGTCTTGGTCGATGACGAGTTTCTTGTCGAGACAAGAAAAGGCGACGGCAGTGTGTGTTGGGTTGGGTTGGAACAGTCGAGGAGGTGAAAGGAAACAGTCTGAAAAAAGTGGCAGACCGAGGGGACAAAAGAGAGGCGACACGGGCACGGTACGGCTATGCTGTTGCCCGTGCTCGTGCCATGGTCGCTACTGCTACTGCTACTGCCACTGTCATCGCTGGGTTCGGATTTGGGGAAGGGAAGGCGAGACTGACTTGGGACCCATGTCCTGGGGACACTTTGCTGGGACAGGAGTGGCCAGGAGCGATGGCGAGGGGTGGCAATAGTGACAGCATGTGGTCATTGCACGCTCAGCACTTGAGCATTGGTGATCATGAGTGGACAAGACCGCTATAATCAGCGATTGATGAGCTAATGATTGTCAGCCGTTCATCAGCCCACCCCTTTTCTTTTACTAAGATCGCCCTCTCCCCCCCCCCCCCAACTTCTCCTCCGGTGCTCGCCGACCGACCCCAATGCATGTCAAGTGCTAGTGAGCCAGCCCCAGCCCAAACGAGCCCAGCCCCAGTAGTGCGTGGCTACCATTCCGAGGCGCTGGAAAGCAAGAGCAGAGAAAAAAAGTTTTGGGCAGACCAGGCAAATAGGCTCGGCTTGTCGACAAGTCGAGGGGCTGTCGCTTGTCCTTCGTCTCTCAGTGTCTATTCTCCCTCTCGGTCCCCTTCACCCACGCCCCCTCATCGTGATCCACCAGAGGGCCCTCTCTCAGGCGTCTCTTTTGCCTTCGATTACACTCGATATTGTGGGGGGGGGGCAGCGGCGAGAGGGACACAGCATCGCTCGTGCATAGGTACATTGCACCATTGCGCGTGCGATTGCGCGCAGCCAGCGATTCGCGGACCCTTTCCTCCACAATTCCCTAATGGCTTGCAGCCCTTCCTTGTTGGTTCCGTGATAGGAGATGCCCAACTCGCGAGTGCATTCCCGGACGGGTTGTCGCGCGGAAAACCACAATGCCTTACCCCCCCATGCCAAAAAGCAAACTGGGCATTATCAGATGGTCGCGCATCAGATAAGCCCAAACCACCCACCCCCCCAAAAAAGGGTTCACCCTGGCTGGACGGGCAAGGCGTTTGCGTCAGGCCACTCAACCTACCTGACCACTCTCAGCCCAGACGTGACCCGACAACAGGCGACGCCAATTTCCGCCCCCCTTGTGTAATTCATATTTTTTTTCTGCTCGATTCGATGCCGATCACCCACCTTTCGTTTGCTTCTCCGTCCCCTCAGGCCTCTCTTCTCCTGCTTCGATGATGAAGGCTCTCCGCTTCCCAACCGAATCGAGATAACGTGCGCACCCAACAAGGCAGGGGTGGAGAGCCAGGCCAGGATGCGGTGGATTCGTGGCCCTCCCCGGCAATGCAGCAGAATGAAATCCTGGCAGGGAGCGCAGCAGGTTTCCCAGGCCTCACAGGGCCTAGCACTGCCCCGCGGTCCAGTCCCGGTACAGTCCCGGCCCCAGTTCGCGCCGCCGAACCGAGCTGGCCCGATGCGCCAAGCCGAGGGCACATGCATCGTTTCGTTGTCATGAATGAGTGCAGAACAAGTCGGGGAGATTGGGGCTGGCCTGGATGGGGTTGGCCTGGGTGGTGTTCAGCTGAATCTTCGTCCCGCATCGAAGCAATACCAGCCATGATGGTGATCACCGCTGCGCCATCAGAGGGTCGTGGGCCACAGACTGCTCTGTCGGTAAGACAAAGAAAGTGGGTGGTGGTACGCCTCCGAAGCCTGAAGGACCACGGCTCCATAGCTCCAGAGCCAGAGCAGCCTACCTCTACCTGTACATGTAGCCTCTCGCCAAGCAAGAACAATTGCAGAGCAGGTGAGACAGCATGCGGGTAGCCACGGCGATCCACCCCATCATTCCAGCCACTCATACCGTGTTGTGCGCCCCCTGCGACTCACAGACGCCCAGAACGCCTGAGGGCCTTCTATTCGGACGCTGCTGCACCGTGTGCCGTGCCATGGGATAATCTTATCAATCTCATCTCATCAAATCAATCACATCTAATCGGTCACAAATAACGACATGTCCTCCGAAACCGGCCAGCCCACCGAGCATGCCTGCCTCAATGCCTGTCTCTATGCCTGTCTCTATGCCTGTCTCTATGCCTGTCTCTATGCCTGACGCCGCCTCCTTTCCTCGTCATCTCCACTCACTCTTCGTTCTCCTCCTGCCGCGGCACACCCCAAGGCGAGCATCCGTCCCACACACCCACCAGCCTTTGATCTGATAACTCTATTGCCCCCCTGTCGCCCCCTGGCCTCGCGCCTCTCGCTATTTTTTTTATCTGATGAAACGGGCGCGGACGGTCGACGACGCATTCCGGTTCGTCGGTTCTCCTCGCCCCGGATCCTAGTCCTTCTTTCATTTCCTTGACCCAACGACGCGTCGCCCCCTCGAGTTCCATGTTTTCTCGTGTTCCTCGTCTACTGGGCCCTTGTCTCGTTTCGGCATGAAGGACGGCGATCAGGAGAGACAGGGAGACACGCAGGCAGAACAATCCCAAGCCACTTGCGTCGATTCGCCGAGCAACTGAAGAAGCGAGGCAGAAACCTTTCGTTCCTTGGGCTCATCTCGGTGCCTACCTTCGATTTCCGAGCCTTGCTCCCTCCGTGTCTTCCTCGCAGCTTGCTTCATTCATCCCAACGGAAATCTAGTCCATCCTCCGAGAGGAGCATCTCAGACTAAAGAAGAATGCCAGCCCGTCCTTTTCCGCTCGGGCTTCTCAGCAAAACATATCGGCCACACTCGGACGCCGAAGCAGGTCGTCAGCGCAAGACGAGGTGTGAGCGGCCCGGGGCCTCGGCTCGCGCTAAGGAGATCCTCTTGCCCTGAATGTGATGAGAGCCGGGTAGTCCGCGCCTGGTCTTCGTCATGTGATGTTCCTGCTTTCCCGGACGTCGGGGATCGTGATGGCCCCATTGACAGGGAGGCGGCTGACTCGGACCACTCTTTCAGGTCCCGGAGGCTCGTCGTTTGTTGGGACAGCTTAGCTGTAGGGGGAAATAAACCCCTGAGCTACATGGGTGCCGGAGTGTGTGTTTTGGGGTGGAGCATGACGCGCGACGATCTAATCGCGCCCTGCTCATAATGAAGGGCGAGCATTGTTCGGGCATTGCTATCGTGGGCTTGAGCTCGTGTTCTTCATCTGCCGGTAGGGAATGAAACCCTCCTTTTGCATCTGGCTCTCATTTCTGTGGGCACTATAACAAGGTCAAGGAAAGTTCGGCCTTGAACAAGCACTGTGCCAGTGCCGTGTACAGTTTTGATCTCACAGGAAGACTACATCCTCGTCGTGCCGATAATGAAACGAACAGACTATGCATGAGCGCATGGGGATTTCAAATCAAAATGACAAACAGTCACTTCCTGTCTGCCGCACAGCGGTCATATTCGCCACAACGGTTCATAGCATTCTGATTTCTGAACCTGGCTAAGCAAGTAATAAGACGAGACTCGTGGCGCATTGTCCTGACAATGGAAGGAAGTCAATGGTGTACCTCGTAGTACGAAGCAGAAAAAGTCAATGCGAGAAAAGACCTGAAAAGAATCGTCTCGACTTCGCAGCCGACGCTTGGGCTGCAACTCCCGGCAACGAGCCACCGAACTTCGGACACTGTGATGAGTCTCCTCTTTGGTAGCTCTGTCCTGAATCCAGCTCTGGGGAGCCTCCTGACATTGCCTGGATGGAAAATGCACTGAAGGCAGAGTAGAAAATTGGCATGAGGTGGGTTCTCCAGGGTCCCTCCGCAACAGCTCCGAGCCTTCTTGGCAATGCCCTCATTGACAACCTTCGTGGAAAGGGGACTCATGAACTCAATGCAAGGGTAGGTGTCAAGATGCCGGCTGTTCGACATATGAAACTGCAATCATCAATTCATCGCCTCAAAGCCTGTTGCTGTCTCGAGAGCCATTCGAGATAGTACAGTGCCTGAATGACAACATTCAAAAGAGGGCATATCAGAATGTTTGCTCGACGCCCCCTCCCAGTTCATTACGATTCCTCCTTGAGTGAGCTTCGCCCCTTCCGGATGACATGTATCAAAGTCCAGCGCGACAGGCTCGTCGCTGCTTCCCCACACAAACATGATATTGAGGGGGCTGAGGTCGTTGTGAGCCAGGCCGAGGTTGTGCAGGTGGCATATGGCCTCTTTCACAGTCTTCATCGTTTTGACCCGCGTGTCGTTCTCGTAAAATGCCGGATCGTGCGCCCGCTGGAACAGCGTCTTCTCGTAGCGCACGAGCTCGAGCCCTGTAATGAGTCCATCGTCGCTCACCACGCAGCCGAGGCACGTTCCCAGCGCAGGATGGGGTTTCTTCCGCAGAATCTCGTAGATTTTGGCTTCGTGGAGAGTCTACAACGCAATGGCACTCTCGCCATCGGGTGAATACGTGCTCAGCTGCGGTGTCTTGATATACAGCCCTGGGTTGCAGGTAAGTCCAGGCTCATCTGCCGGGCATATTTTCTTGGGCAGAATGAGAATGAGTTCGAGGCTCTCGTTGATAGCCTTTTTGTCTATCTTGTCAACCCGCGTCAGCACCGCCGCTTGATAGAACCGGCCAACGCGCTAAGCAATCATGGTCGTTTGGTGAAAGACTGGTTCATTGGATGCGTTCTCCTTGAAGACTTCGTTGACGAAGATAGTGCGAGGTAAATCATTCTGGCCTTTCTCGTTCTTGAAGGAGCTGAAGCTGCCGGCTGGCTTTGAGCCAGAAACTCTTGGCGAAGAGGATTTCGCAAAATAAGGAGGTCAAAGAGATCTTTCGAAGCATACCGTACATTTTCCGAGTGTATCGACATGGCTGGGTGCTTTGGGCGTTGGGCCTGGGAACCGGCGATTGAACCTGGGAACGAGAGCAAGTCTAGTTCCGATTCGTGATACATAAACCGGCCCCCTGCTTCGAGGCCTTTGATCCCATCTTAATCCTCCTCAACAGTCCTCCGGCACAAAAAGTGTGAGAAAGTGAGGCAACTCGACTTGGGCACAGATCTTCACCTGCTCAAATACAGATACTCCCTCCGACGCCTTTCAGGGCCAAAATGGCTGGAGAGAAGCGCCCAGCCTATCTTCATGACGTTTAATTGACGCATCATCCCGGTAATAGAATGGATCTTTTGTACGGGTACCCTGGTGATAGACGCCTTATGGCAGACTCGGCGGTGCCTTTCGAGCGTAGTTCCCCGGTGGATTCTTGTACCTTCGGCGAGATATACAGAGCGAGCGTCGGCGGCGTTAGGGTCCTCGCAAATGTCAAAAAGTCCGACTGTGAAAATTGATCCTAGAGAAACTCAAGTGGGTAACAAGAAAGCACAGAGCGCGATCTAAATTGACTGTGTTCCGCAATGTAACAACACCCAACACATATCGCTGTGATTTTTCATGGTTGTCAATATCGACCGAGTATGAAAGTTGCTAGCGTGAGATGGTACAACAACACTCGATTCCTCAGAACTCCCCTTCATGAGAGAATATGAACGACTGAACTCGGAGCTGAAGTAGTCGGGACCCACTCGAACACGCGTGCCGAGGTCGGCCACTTGTGGGGCTCTTGTCCGGCTAGGTTCCGGGCATCATAGTTCAATTTGCGTCTCGACGCGGGGGTGACGAGGATCAAAATTCAAAGGCCATTCAGTAGATCAAACGCTACAACGCGCAACTTATAGTGATATCGGTTTGTCGAGCCCTCTCATGCAGCCGCGCCTGCAATGGGACGTCCAGTTGGAGTTTCTGAAGCGGGACTTGTGAACACACATGCTCCCAATGGCATATCAACTAACACGTTTTGCCCAACCCAATTTACACAGTCGACCACTTACTCCTCTTCTCCGTCTTCCACTTCATAAATCTCCACTAGCATGGCATCAATAAACTGACGCTGAGTCTCAAGCCAGACCCGAATTTCGTCAACATCGAAAGATCGCTTTGACGCCGCTCGATAGTTCTCGCTTTTGCGTTTGGCGCGGATACGGTCCTCCAGTATCTCCAGGCGATATTCTGTATACTGAGTGTAAAGATCAGACACGTTACTGATACCACGGACTCCTGTCAACACCGATTCGTCCTTTACGAAAGGGGACCTGGCGCGGAAGGATGTGACCATGGTGATGCGCTCAGATCCACCGAATGCCTTGAGGGCCTGGTGCTCAATGTAACGACCTTGAAGGACAATGGCAGTGCCCTGAGAAGTAAGGGTTAGCCACGAATCGAACTTTGAACAGAATTCGTGAGGGCATTCCTACCATGGCAGGTCCACGTAGCTTCATCACTTCGCCACTCTGTGTGCGAATTGCAGTCTCGCCACCAATCATACCCTCGCAATCTGAGAGCATAGTCACGCAGACAAATGGAAAGCTATCATAGTGCCATGCGAAAGCTGGAACCTGTTCCGCAGCCGTCTCGTCCCCAGTTGTCGTGCCGGTTTGATCATCGAAGGAAATATTGACGTTGCCAATGTCAATGTCGAAGACTGGCACAATCTCGATCCCTGCAACTTCAGATATTCCGCTCAGGACCTCCGGCGAGTTCCACGCATCGTAGATGAAAGGTGCGATGCTGTAAGTGCGAGATTAGCCATCGAACCATGCGCTGATGATTGATCTTACGTACGCTGGCCCCATCGCGCGAATCATGTTCTTGCAGAAGGATGAGCTGTATTGGCAATTCTCGAGGCTGTCCTTGCTGAAGATTTCGGCCCGCATCTGGGCAATGGCCTCTCGCGTGAAAAGAGGGAAGGGTTCAGAGATTGCAGTGGCAGAGATCCCTGCGCCCTCTAGGCCAATATCTTTCATGCTGACGATCCTCTCTGGGCGCTGGTACGCCAAATGCTTTGCTGGGTTGAATCTCTCCCGTTTCGGGACTTTTGCCCCGTCAATCATAGCCTGCGGCAATGAAGTTGTTGGTCGAGTTGCCCTTTTTGTCTGTGAGCCCACTACTTCGGGAGGCTGATGAGGATCTCGAGCGGGAAAGTTGCCCTCGGGCATATTCTCCAAGATCATAGGCATAATGGGAAGCTACTGTTCAACTGGCGACTGTTCACCTGGCGTATATGATTGAAAGACCTTAAATGATGCAGAAGTATCTCGACCTATTTTGGCCACCCACGCTGGATTGCCTCAATCGTTATAACCTTTTAGGATCGCATTTTTGAGTCTTGAAGTAGAGTGTCGCCTTTAGTTTTCCGAATCCCGCCCTGCGTAAAAAGCAGTTTGAGGCCCTCGGGATCTCGCACCGACACCTATGGAAACTTCGCCAGACAGCCTTTGTAAGTGTGAGGTGCTCAAATCAATAAGATGAGCATGGCACTGAGAAAACCAACAAAGCCGATGACCAGTGCCGCCGACTCCGAAGTAGTCGCGTTCGGCACTCTCATCAATGTCATAAAATTCGGTTCTCGGGTCGCCATAGCAATTGATCAGCTTCGGCTCGGCATCGGCTTCATCTATGTCGTAGCCCGGAAGGTTTAGCAGCAAGACCTCGGCTACCGATACCGATCCATGTCAAGTGTACTATGGGTATGTTTGGATAGAGAAGGGAGACGAATGCTTGCCGTATGGTCGTGTTCACCCAAGGTATCAAGGATGTACCCAACTTCACGACAACATATGCTCGCAACGCCGTTGATTAACTTTTCTGAAAGTCGGTTGGTCTAGAAAAGGCAACATTTCGAACAAGATTTAGAAGACAATCAAATAAACTCAGGATCATATAGATGTGCTCATACTCAACCAAGACTTCGAGACGTGGATGGTGAGATGAAGTAGTGCTTTGAATGACTACTGGCCCAGAAGTTTGATAATGCCGCGTCTTTGGTCGCGACTAACGTACAAACTCATCCATAAGTACAGCTAACAACCTCAATTATCGGCCATGGCCTGAGCCCGCAATGCCAGTTTCCCTACAAGTGGGCACTGTATTTTGTGACTATACCACCCGTAACAATGGTTTTAGAAACCATGTAGTCATCCATGCCGTATCGACTTCCTTCACGGCCAAACCCAGACTGCTTGACACCCCCAAAGCTTTCGATTATTAGTCCTCTATTTCTTTCGAGGGCTAGGGAAAAACTTACGGTGCTGCGGGGTCCGAAATAACACCCGTGTTCAGAGCTACCATTCCGCATTCCAGCCTCTCTGATACACGTATAGATCGGCTGAGATCAGCGGTCATGAGGTACGAAGCAAGTCCAACTTCCGTTGAGTTCGCCCTCGCGATCACCTCTTCCTCGTTGTTAAACCTGGTCAACGCCGCCAATGGACCAAATGTCTCGTCGTGCATGACGGCCATTGTGTCATCGACATTGCCAAGAATGGTCGGCTCGAAGAACCTAGACCCAAGCTCGGGTAGACGATGCCCTCCGAGAAGAAGCTTTGCGTTTTTTCTCAGAGCGTCCTTTACGTGTTCTTCTACCTTGGCAACGCTTGTCGTAAGTGGCCCGTGAGTGACAGCTTCGATACTGCCGTTCCCGACCTTGAACTTCTTGACCTCCTTGACAAGACGCTCGCTGAAACGTTGGTAGATACCGTCTTGAACGTAGAATCTGTTGGCGCATACGCAGGTCTGACCCGAGACTTTGAATTTGCTGACGATAGCGCTGGACACAGCCGTTTCTAGGTCCGCATCGTCGAAAACAATGAAAGGGGCGTTCCCCCCCAGCTCGAGACTCAACTTCTTGAGCGTACTGCTGGACTGCTTCATGAGAAGCTTGCCGACTCTGGTTGACCCCGTGAAGGAAATCTTTTGGACGGTGGTGCTTTCACACAGGGCGAGGCCAAGCTGCGGGGTGTTGTCAAGCGCGGTGACAATATTGAGGACTCCCTTGGGAATGCCCGCCATCTCCCCCAAGACACCCAGGGCATTGGAAGAGAATGGCGTAAGGCCATCGGATTTGAGTACCACGGTACAACCAGCGGCAAGAGCCGCCGCTATCTTGCGTGCACCCATCGCCATGGGGAAGTTCCAAGGTGTGATAAGACCGCAGACTCCGATGGGCTGTTTCAATATTTGAATTCTTCCCTGAGGATTCATGTGCGGGACGATATCTCCATGACTCCTGGGAGCTTCTTCGGAGAACCACTCAAAGAAGCTGGCTGAGAAAAGAGCTTCACCCTCGGCATCGGCCCTGGCCTTCCCGTTCTCGGCAGTAATGATCCTGCCGATGTCGACCTTGTTTTCGGTGATGAGGTCGCCGAGACGGCGCAGAATGCGCCCTCGGGCACGCCCAGATTGAGCCCTCCATAGCGGGAATGCGGCGGAAGCGGCGTCGATTGCATCGCGTAAGTCGTCGACGGTCGACTCTGGACATGTCCCAATGACTTCGTCCGTGGCAGGATTCTGGACTTTGAATGTTTTGCATGGTTCAGAAAAGATCCAATGTCCGTCGATGAAAGATTTTCCAACGAAAAGACTTGGGTTTTCCAATGTTGTAGCGAAGTCGGCTGCCATTCCGCTCGACGAGTTTTTTCTCTTGATGTGACGAAGTAATTGAATTGTATCAGAACTTTCCATGTCAGATGATGGCTGACTTGCGCTTTGTGATCAAGAATGTCTGTGTTAAGAGTGGTCAATGTGGCGCTATTAGCTATCTGGTCGGCAAGACGCTTGTCGGCTTCACATCCCGAGCCGATCACACGCCTCAGCACACATCTACATTTGTGCAGCCACAGCACCAGTCGCGGATCACGGCTGAAGGCGCTAAATTTCAAAAATGGGTACTCTTGTTAAAGAGGCTTCTCGAACGATCACTCATGTAACCAAGTAGGCGATGTGCATTCACATGATAGCATAGAGGTCGAAAGCCAAGGTACAGAACCCTCTATAACCGGGCAGGTTTTGCTTGTGTAACTACTTAGCTAAGTGACTTCCAAGAAAGCTGAGCACTGTAAGCTTCCTCAATAGCATGCCAGAAGAACGAGTCAAGGATTGCTGAGTGACCCGTTGACTCTTCATCCAAGTTGACTGTCAAATTGAGAAGGTTAATTTATCATCCCTGATTCGCCTAACCCCATTGCTTCCTCTGGCGGACTTTCATGAGCAGCTCGAAAGATACATCAAGCTGGCTGATAATTTCTTGATACTCATATCGATCTAAGAGCCCCTTATGCTCATACAAGACGTCCACGACAATGTCGCGTAGGAGGCGGTCATTGCGTGCCGAGGTGCGGTAAACGTCTTGAATTGCCTCGAAGAAGTCGGGGTGCATCCAGTGTTTCTGAGCTTCGGAGCGGAACTTTGATGCAGCCAGGCCCTTTCAGCTCTATTATCTGGCAGTATTCTGCCAAAGCATAGACATTGCAGTGATCAAGAAGGTTGGTTTCCCCTTGTAGAGCCTGTGCCACACTGAGACTCTCCTCAGTAAAAGGGGCACTAAGGGGCGCCTCGCTTTTAGAATTTAAAGCTGATTTCTGCTTCTTGGAACGGCTTTGATTGTTCCATGAGCTGAATATCGGTTCTTCATCAGGCTCACTGTCTACCTCCAACGCTGAATGTAGCTCAGCACCCTTCAAATGTACCGCCGCAGTGTGGCGCGCTTCGTAATCGAGCTCATATAGAAACTTGATCAATGCGCTGACTGCGAAAGGATTTTGATCGGATAAATCGACTCGAGACGTATCTTTCTCCTGTATGGAGTCAGTTCTGACATGAGCTCAATGCACTGCAAGATTTGAGCCCATTTCCGAGGCATTCAGACGAACCTGCATAGCATGCGAGAACATGGCATCGAAGTATTTCGAGCGCGGACAGACGATAGCTTTGTGGACTTGATACTCAGTATCACCACAGATTATGGTTATGTCACTGTAGTCACCGCTAATGCGGAGCCTGTGAGCGATGCCGCCATCAGTCAATATGAATTCGGTGGCTGTAGTCTTTGTTGAACAATTGTCCGCACCTCTTCATCCCCTCTTTCAGGGCCTGCTCCGGAGTTTGATCCATGCCGAGAGAAATAGCTGGTTCAGCCAGCGCCACGTATAGGATGCTCAAGGTAGGTTTTGAAAAAGCGAGGAACCGTACACTAAACTTCTGGCAGATGCAGATTTATGTCCATAATTGTCCACGGACGATGGGTGGACGGATTTATGTCTTCAGTCTATTGAGCCTGGGCCACCTGGAAAACCAGATCAGGGACACCTTATGCGAAGGTGGTCGGCCTCCGGCATGTGCAGCTACACCGCTACGTAGGTTGTGTGCAGCATACGCAACAGAATATCCGAGACAGAAACCAGCCAATTAAATCTCATATGGAACAAACAGAGACCCCAAACCACGGTTCCTTGGAAAAGATGATCAGACTGCAGATTCAGCTTTGGCAGTACCTTACCCCAGTAACTACTCGATCGCAGCATCAGGTTTCTCTACGGTTTTCTTTGATTATCAAGCGAAATTTGGTCGTGATGTGTCTTGTCTCTTTGCATCACTTGCGCGGGCACAAGGAGCTTGCGAAATGTATCATCATTGGAATGTGAGTCTGCTCCAACTCTTTCTTCATGCTACTACCCATAGATTCGGCATATACCTCACGAGATCCCAAGAAACTATTCATATGAGTCAATTAGAAGAGCCTACAGCTTTGAAATAATACTGCCTTTAAGACCCCACCCACTCCGCAAGGCTTCCAAGACCTGCCGGGCCCCTGTTTCTCCTGAGCATAGTGCCCCCTCCATATATCCCTTCCACTCGTTGGAGTACTCAGTCCCTACGAAATGCAGGTTGCCTACCGGCTTGCCATAGACTGACTGAAACCTGGTGTAGTGACCTAGATGAGTGATGGGAGCAAGCGCCCCTTTGCTGTACTCCTCATGCTTCCATATCTGAACAAAGAACTCGATAGGTCGGAACACTTCCGACTCAGGCCCAACATTGTAAAGAATAGCAAGCTGTTGGAGTATAACCCGCCTGCGCTCGTGGTCATGCAGCTTTGACCACTTCTCTCCCTCTCGCCCGTTGACGAAACAGGTCAAGGCATAGCACTCTTTCTCATCGACGCTGGTGTCTCGGATCACGACCGCAGGGCCAACGAAACTCATGGCGAAACCGTTGAACCCAAGATCTCTCCACCACGGTTTGTCATAGCACACAATCGCCTTGTTGTAATGGCCTAGCTTGGTGGCCTCATACAGATGACGAGCTTGAGGTGGTAGTGGGGGTGAGATGTTCATGTCGCTGTACATGGTGCTTGGCAGGGAGATGATGCATCTGGATCCCGTGAAAACCTTCCCATCCCGCGTTGTGATTTCAACTTTGGACACTTTGTCCTCAATCGCCGCAACAGGACTTGAGAGGAAGATTCTCCCCGCGCCGATAAGGTCTGCGATCCCCTTTGAGATCTCTTGAGTTCCTAACAGCAGGTGTCAGCCCTGGGACAGAAAGTCTTTGCAATGAACACCTACCAGATATAATTCGCATGTGGTTCCCTCCAGTCTGATCATCAGCCCGCACGGCCAGGAGACCTTTGTTACGCCGACAGTAGTCAATAAACCAAGCAGCAGACTGCTCGGATGATTCCACGCCATGCATAACGCGAGACCAAAGGTTGACCATCTGGATCGTCTTTGGACCTGCGCCAAGCTCACGCACATACTGATCGAGGGTGACGTTGTCGTCCTGTGAGTTCGGGGGTTCCTTAATTAGGGACACCCGCTGAATGTGATCCCGGATCCTTTCCAGATTCACCTTCTCATCTTCCGTAAACTTTTTCGCTCATTGGGCGGGGTCAGTCTAGTTCATGACATGTAAAGTGATTGAAATATGTGGTTCTTCCACGCGTATAAGCTCTTACCTCTGGCGTGATCCCAAACGGATACACAACTCTTTCGGATTCAGATGACTGCATGATTGCCTTGCCTTCCAAACGCTGCCTCACAGTTTGAAGTCCGAATTTCTGCACATAGGCCCAGATCCGTGGTTGCAGTCGGTCGTTGATCCATGCAGCTCCGAGATCTGCGACGCCACGTCCCGAAGCCAAAGGCACAGTCCAGGTCTTGCCGCCGACGCGGTCGCGCGCCTCAATAACGGCTACTGAGAGGCCTGCTTGCTGCGCAGAATAGGCAGCTTGAAGGCCGCTGAGGCCGGCACCAACAACGATGAGGTCAAACATGGCGTAGAAAGTCAACCTGATGGGGGATGTGGGAGATAACGAGCTGAGACGCTCGTAGCGTGCTTTCTGCTGGATGTTTAGTCTCCAGAATCGTGATTCAAGTGATAACGAATCACGCAAGCATGCAAGAATCTCGAGCGCTACTATAAGGTAGAACTTCGATTGCTTTGCATTTCGTTGCTGCTGGACCTGAACCCAATTGCTGCGGTATCACAACGGCTTGAGAACCCGATCCTTGTCAAGGGTTGCTGCAAAATCGCGGGGATGCAACGAATCGCAGAGAAGTTGGGTGCTACAGTGAAGCCTTCATTGTCTCCATCCGGCGTCTCGGGATGGTGCCGCACTGACGACGGGATGGGATGCCGACGCTTACATCGGTTTGTGCGGGGAACCTCAAGATGCATGCACACCCTATGCTACCTGCGGAGCCTTCACATTATCGCGTCCATCAGCTTGAACTCGTGATCACATTTTCGACGGAATAGAATGCTCAAAATGAACGCAACTCTTAGCGTGAGCGACTACTACGAATGCTGCCTAGATGTGGTCACGGGCTGTAGGCCTTTGGAGGGAAAATCCAACTATTCTTCCATTCTGTACATTCGATGTGATTTGCAGTCCATCTCCAGGGCCCAAATCTGACAGGTCGGTGGTGTCCTCAGTCTGTGCCGATGCCCAAACAGCTCGCGCGTACTTCTGCCAATTCCCGAGCACATGACCGGCCTTTGCTCGACCTCCGCCGTGCGCTTCTGTTTAAGACCCCCTGGAGATTGAGGGGAAGGCGGCGACAGCGCTCGAGTGCCCCGAACAGCTGCACCTCTCGCTGGCCCGTAGACTGGATCAGCTGCTGGGGACGATGCCTCATGGACCCAATGACTCGTCCGAGGCCAGTTTCCATGACAAATTCCAATGTTGTTCGCGGGACAGAGGCTTTGGGCAGGTCTAGGCTTCGGTTTGCCACTTCATCATGTCCCTTGATGTCAAATATGGCCAGCGTCAAGACTAGAGCGGTAGACACGGGACGTTGAGTCAATACATCATGGCGCCAGAGGCTCCCCGAAGACAACAGCCCAAAACAAGGAGAACCGCAAATGCGTACGAGGTCCCCATCTCGGACAGAGTAGACTCTTGTCGTTACTGAGGATGGATTTGTAGATGCGTCGCATGTCGGCAAAGCAAAATCAAGTGCTCGGGGGATGTGCCATGCAACAACTGCATACGGCGCTTCACTCGTTGCCACTTTGCGGAGGCTGGCAACAAGGTTGTGGTTTCCGAAAGGTAAGACGAGTCCTCTTTTCTCGCAGATGCGCTTTCGCCTGAGATGAGCGATACCCTGACGGCATGGACAGGCTCCTGCAAGAGTTGAGACAGCAAGCCAGAGGACATCGAGGTAGCCCGAGTCCTGGCCATCACGAAGCTGGCGAACGGGCCCAGCCTCGAGGCAGTGTACAAAGAGCTAGGCAATTGGACGAACCCACAAACTGGAAGGAAAGGCAACGTAACGCGCCAAGGGGGCACCAAGAGGGTCATCAATTGGATCGAGGTTGGGAGCGGCAACGAAAGTCACTGACCAGCGAAAGTTGCAGCTCGCACAGCCATACCAGTCGCCAGGATCTTTCTCCAAGAATCCCGTCTCGCGTATCATTCAGTCCATCTGGAAGCCCCCTTGCGCATCCGCCACAGTTCACCCCATTCCATGCTCAGCGTCAGGTTTTTCCTGCGCTTGCCGCCGAAGGGGGCCCAAGACGTCGTCGCCGTATCGCAGAAGCCTGTCAGCTAGTCTTCGATGTTGACGATGACGACCTTGACTTCACCGAAACTCCGGCTCTCGTCCGAGGGAGGACGCACCCGGAGCGACACCTGCAGGAAACCCCGAAACCTGAACAGGAACAAGAAGTGCCCCCTTCACCACGGCCCTTGGTCTCTGTGCTAGACTCTGCAGGCCTGACATCCCAACGATTCAGTTTGCCTTCCAAGATCATCAAGAACAAGCATCCCAACGGGCAAGGCTGGAGTGAGTAGCCTTGAGGATACCTTCCACTTGGAATCTGACTAACCTTGGATAGTCTGGCTGGCACCGTGGTCCACTTGGTCCTTCACAGTCCGGCTGCGGTTTCTAATGAAGGAAAAGCTGTATCCGGACTCGGAAGAAGGCAGTGTTGATGTCTACGATGGAAAGATTTATCCCTTGCATTGGAAGCCGGCATCTAGCGACGCGCCAGACATGACCGGCTTGCCGTCCATGGACTACGCCATCTATCTCTTCAACGCCGTCAAGTTCCATCTCGGCAGAGCCTATCGGTTCTTTGAGGATGCGAGCTTTCTCAGTCGTATGAATGAGTTTTACGACGGCGAGGCACGAACCGTGGCAACGCAGCATCAGTTTTGGTTTGTCCAGTATCTCCTGATGCTGGCTTTTGGAAAGGCGTTCGTCTCGCGCTCGAGAGCGAGCAAAGATCCCCTGGGCGCCTGCTACTTCACTCGCGCCATGTCCCTGATGCCTGACCCTGCTGTGTTCCGGAGAGATAGCATCCTGGCGATTGAGCTGACGGCATTGGCGGGGCTGTACTTTTACGCCATTGACCATCGCGAGTCTGCACACGTCTATGTAAGTCTACCGTGAGGAGTCTTTGTCTGCTTTCGTCTCATCCAACTGAAACGCGGCAGCTGGGCCACGCCATTCGGATCGCGCAGCTTGAAGGCTTGCACACCCCGCTGCCTGAGAAGGAGCTGGGCGCGCAGATGGTCAAGCGCTGCCGGAATCTCTGGTGGACGCTGTACATCATGGACAGGCAGTTCTCCACGTCGCTGGGGCTGCCCATGTCCATCCAGGACGGCGGCATCACGACGCACCTGAGTGTCCCCGGCGAGAACTCGCAAGAGGACACGGCCGTGGTCCTCCAGGTCAAGCTCTCACAGCTTCTGTCGCACATTCTGTCTTGTACGTGGGTATGATGCCCCGGTGAAACTATTTGAAATCTGATGACGAGACAGCGATTTACCAAACCGACCAGACGCAGCTTGGGCCTTTTCTCGAGATGACTGGGTCCATACTACGAACCTTGGCGGGACATGCGCAAGACATTGAGGAAGTCATTGCCCAGAAGTTTAAGAATTCAGTCGATACCATGCCAAAAGGCATATGGCACATCTCTCTTCTTTACCATCAGGTCAGATCACGCCGTCCTCTGGTGTGTTCTTTTCTTTTCAGATCAGATCCATGAAAGCTGATGCTTGAGCAGTGCGTCATGGTCGCCACGCGTCCGTTGCTGCTGTTCGTGCTCCAAGACCGACTCAACAGCCCAGAACACGGCGACAAGGACTGGGAGCCATTTTTGAGCACGACGACATCGTTGATCTCGACCGGGATCAAGTCTGCCGTCAAGACGCTCCAAATTCTCACAGACGAGGAATATCTACTCGGTGCGCCCACACCCCCTGCCTGCCTGTTAACCCTAAGTCTGCTGCTTGTCCTTGTCGAGTCTAACCCGGGAGTCGCAGAGGTCTTTCTCGTCTTCGACCTCGAGTTCGTCTACAGCGCAGCGATCCACCTGACCATGGCCGACGCCCTCTTCCCAAGCGTGGCCGAGGACGCCCGCGGGCACAGCCAGGCGGCGCACTCAATCATGGACGACATGATGGCCAAAGGCAACAAGGTCGCGGCGACGCGCAAGGAGGACCTCACGCAGCTCGAGGATCTCTGCCGCGAGCTCGCCGCGCGCACGGATGCACGCGGCCTGCAGATGCTGACGCTGACGCTGCCGGGTCTCGATGACTCGATCGCAGGGTCCCTCTCGTCGGCAGGGTCCACGCTCGAGGCCGTGGCTGGCGTGGAGGAGGACGTGGGCCTGCAGAGGGGACTTGGCGATAGTGCCATGGCGGAGGAGACGCCGATGCTGTGGGCGTCGCTGCCGGCGGCGACGACGAATCTGGAGTTTATGGACACTATTGGGATATCGTCGGAGGAGGTGTTTTCGATTCTGGATGAGATTGGCAACATGGATGATCAGGGAGTTGTGTACCACTGGCCCGATGCGGGGTGATGTAGCATGTTGTGTTCGTGGGATGAAAGGAGAGCATCAGTTATGAGACCAAGGTAAGGCACCTCAGTATCGTGCCAAGGTACCACCTACCTTAGGCACCTTAGGAACGTAGGTATCCAACACTGCTGTCGATCGAACGCCTGCCTCTGTGAGAAAGATGCAGACCACTGTTGCTGCCTCTTTGAGAAAGAAAGACCACTGTTGCTGCCTCTTTGAGAAAGAAAGACCACTGTTGCTTCCTCTTTGAGGAGAGAAGACAACTGCTGCTTCCTCTTTGAGAAGAGAAGAAAATTGTTACTGCCTATTGAAGAAAGACAGACCACCGTTGCTGCCTCTGTGAAAGACAGACACCATTGCTGCTTCCCGTAAGAGAGACGTAGACGGTGAGCGCGTTATCGGCCCCGTCAGGGTCCAGATAAGCGAGACGGCAGGCCGGCGGCGGGCAGGCTTGCAGGGCCCCGCCAATCACGCACTTGACGGACGACCCCATCCTCCGCCTTGCCAAAATACCAAAATTCCCACCTCCACCAAAGAATCGTCGCCGATGGCCGCCACAGCCATGAGCCATCATCACTCGTCTGCATCTCGCCATATTTGTCCAGGGGCCGGCTCGCCCTCCCCTCCGCCATCGCCCATGTCCCATGTCCGCCATGCGATAGCATTGCTGCGAACCCCGTCTTTCCTTGTCGAAGCTCGTTCCGTTGCCCCGCGCCAAGTGCTAGGAAGCACCTAACCCTGTCGAGGTTATTGCAACCCCACCATCATCATCACCACCACCACCACACAGGCGCAGAACAAAACAGGATTCAGTATGGCCGCGGCCGAAGACGGGTCCTGGGACCAGACTGGCCACGAGATGTTTGAGGACCCGGAGGAAAAGAAGGTTGTCTGCTGTGCCCTCGACTCCTACCTGTACGTTGCTTGCCGCCCAACAACGCTTTGGGCACGTCTTCACATGATGCTTCCTCCCCGTGCCGTGACTCACCGCACCTCGTCGTGAGAGCGACCTGCCAGCCCACGACGGGCATGGGTGGTTACACAACAACCACAGCATCTTGACTGCTGACCCTAAGCTCATTGACACCCCTCTTCAGCATCCCTCTTCAGCATCTCTCTCCCCTGCACATGCGCACAGCAACCAGGCTCTCGCTGACCAGACATCAGCCAATATGCCAAGGTGGCACATTTCAACGTCACCCACCTGCGCCGCCAGAGCTTCTACGCCCTGCCCCAGGCCCAATGGCAGATGCTCGCGGCACCCCCCTTCAACTTTCTGGAGACTCTCGACCGCACCGACGAAGCCATCGACGCCAACGCACAACTGGCCCGTGCCATAGCCCACCACGGCATCAAGTCCTTTGGTCTTGCCAATCCTGACCCTGCTGCCTCGGCCTCAGCCGACGAGCCGGCCCTCGCCCGCGAGTGGGTGGGCATTGCCAAGCACAGCGACATTGACAAGGCTCGCAGCACCCTGCGCCAGTTCTTCCGCGACTGGACCGCCGCTGGCGCCTCCGAGCGCCAGGCTTCCTATAGCCCCGTCTTCGCCGCCGTCGAGAGCCAGCGCGCGCGCCTCAGCAGCAGCAGCAGTGGCAACGACAGCGGCCCAAATCTCAGCGTCCTCGTCCCCGGCGCCGGTCTCGGCCGACTCGTCTTCGAACTCTGCCGCGCCGGCTGTGACGTCGAGGGGAACGAGATCTCCTACCACCAGCTCCTCGCCTCGGACTTCATCCTCAACCATACCAAGACCGCCGGCCAGTTCACCATCTTCCCCTGGGTCCACACCTTCTCGAACCACCGCACGCGCGAGAACCACCTCCGCAGCTACGCCGTGCCCGACCTGCACCCAGGCACCGCCCTCGCCTCGGTGTCGTCGCCGTCGTCGTCGTCCCCCGCCGCCCAGCCAGGCACCATGTCCATGTGCGCCGCCGATTTCCTCTGCCTCTACGGCGACGAGGCGCGGCGCGCAACCTACGACGTCGTCGCCACCGTCTTCTTCCTCGACACGGCGCCTAACCTCGTGCGCTACCTCGAGACCATCCTCAGCTGCCTCAAGCCCGGCGGCATCCTCGTCAACGTCGGGCCCCTGCTGTGGCACTTTGAGAACAACGCGCCCGGCAACCACGGCCGCGACGACGACGGTGACGGCGAGCACGACTACAACAACTCGTCCGGCATCGCCGACCCGGGCTCCTTCGAGCTCGCCGACGACGAGGTCATGGCCCTCGTCGAGCGCGTCGGCTTCGTCGTCGAGGCCCGCGAGACGGACCGCCCGGCGCCCTACATCCAGGACGACGAGTCGATGATGCAGACGCTGTACCGCGCGAGCACGTGGGTCGCGAGAAAGCCTCTTGCCGGGTGATCGAATCTAGTGGACGGGACATGATAAATGGTTATGCATAGTAGACGCAAAGCAGCAGCAAGATGTTTAGAGTGTCGAGATGTTTCGCCTGACGGCCCCCGTCGCCACACAAATCGTAATACAAGAGAAACGTTATTTTATTTCATCAGTGACACTGCCTCGATCTTTATTCATCCCAGGTCATCCAAGTGTATACAACTTGACTGCCTCACTCGTCCATCCACGCCATCCTCGTCTACAGCTTCACGTTCAGCTCGCCCCGCGCCCACAGCGCGCCACCGTCAATGGCAATCGTCTCGCCGTTGACGTGCGACCCGGCGCGGCTCGCCAGGTAGACGACGGCGCCGGCAATGTCCTCGGGCCGTCCGAGGCGGCCCATGGGGTTGCCCTTGCCGACGACCTCGGGCCCGCCCGCCATGTCGAGCAGGCCGTTGGACATTTTGCTGGGGAAGAAGCCGGGCGCGATCGAGTTGACCGTGATGCCGCGGCCGCCGAGCTCGAGCGCGAGGTTGCGGCCGAGGTGGATGACGGCGGCCTTGCTGGCGCTGTAGCCGTAGGTGCCGGCCTCGCCGAGGGAGCCGACGCCGAGGCCGGCGACCGACGCCGTGATGATGACGCGGCTGGGGTCGTCGCGCGACGCGCGCACCTGCAGCAGCGGCGCGAAGTCGCGGATCGTCGCGAAGACGGCCTTGACGTTGAGGTCCATGACCTTGGCGAAGGCGCCGTCGGGGTGGCTGTCAAAGGCCTCGCCCCACGTCGCGCCGGCGTTGGCGAGCAGCAGGTCGACGTGCGGCGTGTGCTTCTTGACCGTCGCCAGCAGCGAGGCGACGCCCTCGGGGGTGGCAATGTCGGCGGGCGCCGAGATGGCGACGGCGCCGGGCGCGAGGTTCGGGAGCGCGTTGAGCTCTTTGCAGGCCGAGTCGCAGGCTGCCGCTTTGCGGGACGAGATGAAGACCTTGGAGGCGCCGGCTTGCAGGATGCTGGAGGGTTCGCGTGGCACAGGTCAGCGTGTGATGGGACCGAGTTGCCGGCTGGCATGACGAAGGGAGGGAAGGCAGGAAACACGATGCTTACGCGGAGGCTGCGTGCAGGCCGAGGCCGCGGGAGCCACCCGTGATGACGGCGACCTTGCCCTTGAGGGAGAAGAGGGAGGGGTAGTCGTGGAGATCCGTCTCGGAAACCATGATTGCGGTCGCGACGTGTTCGAGGATCGAATGGGTCAAGGTCGGCAGCGGGCGGGGAGCTCGAGGATGGAGGATTGGGGGAGAGATTGGAAAGGATGGATGCAAGAAAGAGGATGAGCCAGTCGACAGAATGCAGGCTCTCTCAATCGTTTTGTCGTCGGGTATCGGCTTAGTCGAGAAGGTTGCTTACCAGATCAACGGGGCTCAGACGCTGGATCTGGAGAAAGTGTCCTGCATTGCTAAACAGAAGCCACGCAGAATCCAGGCCTCTCCACACCGATTGGGCCATTGGAACATGACGTTTGCGGGGGGGAGATACCGAGGCTCGGCTCACAACTGCTGAGAAGAAGCGAACATGGACTTGGTCCGGGGAAGCTAACCCTTGTCGTCCCCCATCTCCGAGCCAAGTCTGAGCGGGGGTTCACCTTTGCCACACCGAAATACGGCGTGGGGTTTCACCGACGCGGCCCATCGACATCTCCTCGTCCTCATCGGTTGTGAAGCTTGTCTGAGGGGAACCGACATTGTCCTTATTTCCATTCGGTGCTAGGTGCCTTGAACAGGGCCGCCTTGTTCGGGCGTCGCGCCACGCTAGGCAACCAGGGACCCACCAAATCCCAAAACATTGGAAACTGCACATTCGCTGCAGGAACAGCCTGCGCCTCAGATTCGGCGACGCGTCGTGGCGTCGCTTCTCAGTCTTCGCTTTCTGATTTTCTTCTTCTACCAGTCAATCTTGGCTTCCAAGCTGCCGTAGGTCGTCGTGGCGAGAAGCACTCGAGTCATGTGGTCTCAGAGGCCTCACCACGAAGCTATGTAGCCGTCCAGAGGCCATTATGAAACGGCGTCGTCGCGGCCCTGACTCCTTCAAGGACATGGGGCAGTTTAAGTGAAGGAACAAGAGGCACGTGTGCTGAGAAGCGAAAGGAACAGTTGACAATGGCATTCTGCGTGTACATATCGGTCGGTTCAGTCCTCGGGTACCCTGGAAACAACTATCTCATAACACTTCCCTAACGTGCTTCTCTCATGTCATGACGCAGTAGCTAGCCCTTCAACCATGCTGGCTGTTGCCCGTGCTCTCCGCCCAACGTATAGAACCTCATATCGTAAATCATAATCGCAATCGGCAAGGGAGCACACAGCTTGGGAAGAACCCGCATGCTGCGCGCACACGTACTGCCTCCATAAACGGTGACGCTGTTGCGACGGCTTGGTGTGGTGAAGGGAAACCTCCTCACAAAACGTATTAATATCGCGGCATTGAACCGGAGACGCTGACTCGGGCGCCTCGGTCTCCGCAGGTCAGGGGTGCACGCAACAACCTTTAATGTTGCGCTGCCGGCCCATCGTCGTTGCCCTGCCTGTGGTGATCCTTGTTATCCCAGCAGTCATTGATGGCAGTATAGACAACTGGATAGTCAGCTCCGATTCGTCCAATGAACATCACTTTGACGTTGTGTTCAACGGTCATCATCTTGGAGTAATTAGCGCGAGAAGACTTCGAGAGCTTCTCCCCCCGTGTCGTGACCTCCATTTTTGCTGGAGGCGCACCAAGCGGCGGCTCGCCTTCAAGCATCAGGGGTTTGGTTGACGTGTAGATAATTCCGTGGTGCCGGGGCTTGACACCTCTTTTCCTACAGCCTTGACCTCCGTATGTAAGGATGGGCCTGTTTCCGGGATCAGCAACAAGCGACACATGCTCCACGTAGAACGAGCAACGTACACACAAGTACTGTGACCCTCATCTGTCGCTATCACAATGAATCTTCGAAAACCGACATGTACCAGCCCGCCATATCGATCTCTGAGCGCGTCTCTATCAGAAAGTGTAGCGGCGCCTGGCATGACTCCCATAGGTTCTGGCCATAGCACTTTGAACACCTGCTTACATGTTAACGATCTTCCACGTGTTGATGACTGCGTTGTTGTGCCCTACCTCGCCAACTTGAAAGTATTTAGACTTGTGAACCTTATAGCCTGAACAAGACGTCAGTTTCGTTTCTGAACAAAGGTTCGAGTAGCCTACGTTTGTCCAGGACTTCTCTGTCGCCGACCTGACCATCGCCTGAAATGTGATCCTGTTGGGCGGCCTGGTGATCGAGTGAAATGACGGATGCTGGCCTGGTCAGCATAGTCGCGTTTGAGTAGTTTCATGAGCGCCGGCAAAGTACGCACCATACGCTCCACTGCTGGAGGGGGCCCCTTCTTGAGCATAGAGCGTTGATAGCTCGGGGTTTTGTTCCAGCAGTTGCGCTATTTCGGGGTCGTTGGATATGTCAAGCGCACCATATACAGACGTTGGGTTGACTTCAGGGCCGGGGTTTGGTTCATAGGCGCCGGCGCCCTCCGGCTCAGGGACCTGTTCCTGCTCCAAAACGGCTTCGTAGGAAACGTGCTTGTTCTTCCCCTTTTGCCGATGACGACGGGAACGATCAGACTCGTGCGTTGCATTGGTGAATTGATATTCCGTCTCTGCGACCAGTAGTAACGCGTTAGATTGGAAGCTCTCCTGACGGTGATAGGTCAATCAACCAACGTTGGGTAGAGGCTTCGCCAAGGCCATCATCAGCTTCGGAGTCGTCTCCGGCATTGGTGGACAAGGTACTCAAACCCTGCACTAGGTCGTCCATATCCTGTCGAGGAGTTGCAGAGTCTTCCGCGGCAGCACCACCCAAGGCCTGGCCATCTTGGTCTTCATACAACCACTCGCCTGGGCATGTGTAAGCGCTGAATTTGCCTGAGGGAGGGGAGAATATATCATGGTTTCATACCATTTGATCGCTGTCGTCCATGGTAGTAGGTACCATGCTCTTCGGACCAAATCCATTCGCTCCACTCAGACCGTGGCCTGTGTTTGTCGGATCTATGTTTGCGCATGGCGAGAAGTGCTGCATGAAGTTGCGAGTGAGTTGTCGTACGTCAGAGCAAGTTTGCACAAGACCAGCACCACAGCTGGCTGGGGCATTTGTCGTGTCCCGACGATCGGGGAGGGTGAAAGCAAAAGGACGCAAAATTCGAGGCTGACGCAAGTCGATGTGGAGGAAGAAAGGTGCCGAACGAGGTTCTGGTCATGTGGCCGCAGCCCGACGAAACAAGGCAGCGAACGACAAGATAGATAAGGCGAGGGACATCGGGCCTTGGGCCTTGAGCTTTGAGCATACAACCTCTTCCTTTGAGTTGATGGCGGTGGGCTCGGGTTCGTTGGAGCATGCGCTGTAGCATAACCCGTGACGGTTCGAGGGAGATTTGACTGGCAGACTGCACCGATATGCACGCGCTGTCGGTCTAATTCGAGGGGGGTGGGGACGGCATGCCATGCGACGTGGGCAGGCTGCACAGTGATGACCTGGACGACGGAGGCTCGATTTGACCCGACTGGATTGGGACGCAACAGGGTGCGAAAGCGGGCAGACGGGTTGTGCTGGCAGAATGACTCCATGCGGACCTATGCACCAGTACGTGGCTCATAGACAAAATGCTGGACGTGGTTCGATCTGGGTGACCGAATGAACCGGCCAGACCATGATGCGATGGGTCATGGACGGAAGGAGAGGCGCGGCTCATCGAAGCATGGTGCTGTTCAGACGCAATTCGAGCCCAAACTTCATGGGCAGACAGACACGCATGCGATGCACATGGCTTCAGCTGCGGTGTCCCTTGTCCGTCGGCGTATGGGCTGTTTGAAAGTTGACATGTGTCGGTGCCCAAATTCGTTGTGACGGCCTGCCTTGATGGTGGTGGCCTGGTTGGCCAAATGTTCTCGGGGTGGGTTGCGAGGCGGACGTATCTGTACATGGATTATGCGGAACAGTGAGATGGGGAAGGTGGGATGAGGGGTAAGGTGTGAAACACACACTACACATTTGAGAGTGGTAGCAACACGTAAAGAGGAACAAGCAGTGGCGGGGCAGGCTGTCACATCGTACTTCCTACCTCACCTTACCTTAGATACCTCCCCAAGGTACTTGCCTTCCGGCCGGTATGCGTGTGTCCCTTCCAGTTGGATGGAGCGCAGAAACGGCAGGTGCGCCACCCGTGGGTTGTGAATGCACTTTCCCTTCCTCTCCCGAATTCCTGGCGCCATCTCATCATCCATCGTATTACCACAAAGCTACCGTACAGCTACCTAGTAGGTAGACAAGGTAGATAGCTAGCTGCCTTCTCGGGAAGTGGGCCCTCGGGTCTTGCCCCCTGTAGTCCCCCACCTTGGGCGTATAGTAGTTGGCATGCGGCCAGCGCAATTCTAGCGCTCGGGGCTTCCCTAGCTTGGGGGGGCTCAACCTAGCTCCCGTCGCTGCTTCCTGGCGACGGCAGAGAGAAACGTGGGGCTTTGCTCGAAAAGCCGTCACAGTCCGATTAGTTGCCGTCCACATGATGATAACGTGGGTATCATGCTTGACCGACTGTCATGCATACTCGTTGAGCTGTTGTTTTGTCCGCCAGATTGGGGGCACTTTGGAGACGAAAGACGAGGCAGAGCCTCCTGTCCTGTAATTTCCTCACCCGCTCTTCTTGGCATCCAAGCTGTAATCATCCGAGAGCCCAGTCCGTACCTCCAGCTCAAATGCCACACACCAGCCGGCCACATACTTCTCAATACCACCGGCGTGGTCTGTCTCTCACCGAGTGAGACGGACGCCTCGCTCGCGGGCTCCGTCCTTTCCCATTTGTCTCTCCTGCACATGCTCTGCGTAGGGATGAATCTCTCGAATGACTCACTATACAACTGCCGTACCAGCATGCCAGCTCTGTGCAACGCGTACACAACATAAGCTTGTCATTATCGCATTTGCACCATCGCTAGATGGCAACCACGTGCCGAACAACCTATTGCTTTCCTAGCCCCCCGTTCCTCGACCAACGCGTCCAGACGCCCATCCTCACCTCCGCCTTTCCACGACAGTCGCGACTCGTCAACACAACGACTTGGCCAGCGGATGGCTCGTCGCGATCTTCCAACGAGGCTCCCTTGCCCACATCGACAACAAAACTACGGGACACCGACGGTATGCTTCCAGGGGCTTTGGCGATTTCCCATCGTCCACCCACGGCGTCGCCGTTGTCGCCGCCCTTGCCGCTGCCTCCAGCACCACCACCTCGACCGAACCAACAGATAAGCATTAATGTACCCAACTCAAAGCCAAATCTTCCAAGGGTTTCCCTTTCTCGACCCTTGCTGCTTACCTCGCAACCCCGAAACGAGCCACTTCTCGATAGGAGACGCCTTGGGCTGCCAGCTGAGCAGCTGGCACCCCAGTCCTGGCGGCTCGACCAGCACAATGAGCTGCACGAACTTGGCGCGCGTCGTTCTTCTTTGACCACGACGCTGACGCCTTCCTTGCCCTTACAGGCAGAGTATTCCGAAAAACACGACAATCTCACCGATGCCGACTCGACAGAACGCGAAAGCGACCACGACCATGCCTTCCCACCACTGCCACCAACCGCAGGAACGCCCGCCGCCATCATGCGGAAAAGGAAAGAAATCACAGCAAAAATACGCAATCACATGGCACGCTTTACACAAAACGATCCAACATCAAGTCCTCACACAGCTGAATCCGAGGCGAATTATGAGCACTACTCCGATGTTGAGATACAAGGATTGTGGATGCTTTTGAAACAGAAGCGACAGCAAGCCGAGCGATCGCGAGTGTCAATGGCTGGCAACAGGAAACAATTGAGAGACCTTCGTCGACGCAAAGACGAGGCCGATAATGCGTTCATGGGCCTTGCCCGGAGACTGATTGCCAGCAGTCAGCGGACCGAACTTGATGCCTTGTCTACGCCACTTCAGATTCGCTTCCAGGAAATGCAGCTTCTCCGGACGGATTATCACACCAAGGAAACCGAGTACGAGGGTCTCGAGGTGGACTTAGATCAGCTGGAGGAAGATAGCAATCGGCTCGAGATTCGCTTTTTCAGAACGCTTGCTATGGCCGACATCACAACTGACAACACAAAGGGACATCATTTGCAAGCAAAAGCTGAAGCCCAAGACTCAGTGGGTATGCGTTCCATGTTGATGGGCATTCTGCCGGATCGCCCTTCGGTCGAGGTCCACCCACTCTGGACCGATCTATCGGATGCCATTGCCGAGATGAACATTGCCCAAGAAGAAGTGGAGGATATCCTTCTGGCTCAGCAAGAGCTCACGTACGATTTGGGTCTGAAGGAGCGCACCAATCGTACGGTCAGTGCCAGAGAACTCGAACTCCTGCGCAGCTTTCGAGCGGACGAACAAGCAGAGCTGGCACGTCTAGCAGAGGCGACCACCCGAGTTCGCGAGCTTTACAATCGTTGCGTGGCGGAAGCAGCACCTTATGAAGATCCACCTTACCATATAGCATTTGCACTTGGTCTACAAACGGACGACGAAATCATTCTAGATGATTCTACATCCGACACGGAGGAGACCTTCTTCTACCGTCGTTATCCCGCGCTACTATCTCAGCCTCACCATCTCCTCGGGCGCGAGCCTTTGACCGTATTGTCCAACTTGAAGCAGGTTGCCAAGTCGCCCATGAATACTGTTGACAGGGGAGATCAGATGCGTGCTGCATTCAAGGAGTACGAAATATCTCATTTACTCCGTGATACTAAGGCGATGAACAAGACCGACTATATCAATCGCTGGCTCCTTCAATATCTCCGCATCTCGCCGCTGCAGGTGGAGATTCTAGCCGCTGCCTTTACGGAAAGCACACACCTCCAGATTGTAGACAAACAGCGCTGGGAGCTGGATGTTCTATTCCAGTGGTGGAGAGACGAGGCAGCTATCCGATCCGTGGAACACATTTCGCAGCGTGCGTTGACCGCAACGGTTTCCAGCTCAGCGCATGGCCCAAAGGACGGGTTCTTATTCCTTGGGTCGTCTCATTCCTCTCAAATCAGAGGCATGGCGAGCGAACCGCCAAACAACACCTTTGCAAAGCACGATATTTGGGAGTCTCGATCCCGTTTGTCTGGTCATTTCGGTTCTGAGGCAGCTTCCGACGTTTTGCATCTTGGATCTTGGAGTGAAGAGTACCCCAACAAGGCGTCTGCCATAATGTCTGATTTCGGGCCAACTTTGGAAACATCAAGTTCAACCGGAGGATAACATTTGGGGGATAAGGAGGCGGTTTGTCTCTCGAGGAAAGAACTGTTGGTTTGTGAGCATGTATTTAGTATCTTTTTCCTGTCGTGGGAATGTAGAAAATTTAGCTAGAGAGCGGGCGATGCGAGAAGCCGGCGAGCTTCGATGGGCAGCTTAGCGTACACAAAGATACCCTGTCTGTTTGTGCTGAAATTTCGATCACCATCCTCGCGAATGGGCACATCTTCGTCCTTATATCTCAATCATGGATGGCTGTTAGTCATCCCTCGCATATCCAGTCCTACGCATGACTGTCCGCCAGCGTCCCCCACGATGACATCCTGCGTCAGGAGCGACAGCTCACTTCTTAGTTGTGACAGGTGACTCGTCGCGATTTGAAGACTTGCAAGCGACATCTCCCATGGCAATGTACCTGTACATGAACCTCATCGCGCACACCCGCGCACACCATTCCGCCCCGCCCATCTACCTACCAGCTTCTCCAGGCTAATGCAAGGCCACGCGCATTGCGCTGTTCTCGTCGACAAATGGCCGCACACCAGCGGCATGTGACGCTGCTTACAGCGTCCCCTCGCCTGCAGCAACCCGCTGCCGCTGCGCGACGCCGCCGAGGCCCCTGTTCCCCTCCTCGCACCCGCGACAGCAGCCGTGTCGGAATCGGAGACGCTGCCCTGTGCAGAAGGCGAGGCTTTGGAACTTCGGGAGAGAAAGGGAGGGGGCGCGCAATGTATCCCAGGCAAGTCGTGGTCGTTTCTTTTTGGAAATTCCAAAACTCGCTCTGTCGGTCGTACCACTTTTCTGCCTGCTCCCTCTCTACACACCTGCCGGTCTGGCGAATCGCTGCTTTCATCGCCCGTTGTTGGCTCAGCTTGAGACGGCTTTGGGGGAGGAGATTCAATCCTGGGCAGCGGCGGGGCCAATTGGTGCTCTCATTACTTTACCCCCTATCTACCATTGGGCCTTGCTCTTTTTCTTCTTACCGCTTCACTTCCTATGTGGCTTGCTCTGCTCGTGTGGATCACAGTCGTCTTCCCAAGACACAATGTCGTTGGCCGGGCTAATGGGGTTTGGATTGGCTTGACGTCCTCTGAGACGGGATGTCCCGGGGTGACTTGCCCCCCAGGATCAGGCCGCGGCGCAGCAGCATGGCAGCACAGCCCTACGGGACCCAGGGCGATGGGTCAGTTTCTAGACGATGGATTCGGTGCATGGGTGAAGGAGAGGGAGGGGGGGGGGGGGGGCGGGGGCGAGAAAGGATTAGGCCGAAAAGAAGGTTGGGCGTGATCGCGTGTGAGTTTTGACGATCTTGAAGATGCAGGCAGGCTGCGGAAAGGGGCCCGGCCGGGCCCGTTGGGTCAAGTCCGGGCAGGGATGTGGTTAGGACATGTTAGGGCTTGTCCGGCAGCGGCTCTCCAGCTCTCCCGGCAAGTCGCGGCAGCGCAAGCAGAAGACGTGGGCAAAGTGGAATTCCATGATAAACTGTTGAGACTGCTAATGCCCAAAGACACGTGTACAAAATAACCCCTACGTCGTCAGCTGGGAATGAGTGTGTCCCGATGTCCATGCTGTAGACTGATTCCGGCATCGTGCTTGCAGCCATAGCCTTGTACTAAAAGAAACCAAAAGTTCGCGAGCGCACGAGTCCCATAAACCCGTTGCCAAGGCTGTACCGCCAAACCTCCCACCAGTAACGCCCCCTTTCTTCCCAGCGAGCCAGACATTTTAAGTGACTCTGCAGATGATTCTAGCCGAAAGCAGCACCCACCCAACCTGAGCTTTCCCCCCAAAACCAGAGCAAAAATAAAGAAATCTGGAAAATGTCAGCACCGCATGTAGCATTGTTTGGGAGAAGAGCGGATTCTGTCCAGCAGGCATGCCCTAGACATTATGTAGCCATGATGCCGTTGCTGCTGCTGATCCCCGACGTACCCTGTCATGTTCCAAGTCAAACTCGTCTCCCGTATGTGTTGTTGACTTGCACCGTATACCTGCGCTGCCTAGCAGTCGCAGATGGTCCAGGCGGACCACTTAAGAGTCCGATAACGTATGTATATAGGTCAAAACCACGCATTAGTTGACGTGGGACCGCTTCTTCCCCTTACTCTCAGACGAGCCGCGGCTGGCCGTGGAGGGCTTGTCTTTCTTCTGGGGTTTGACGCTGCCAACGGCAGGCAAGGCAGGAAAGTCTTCATCGTTCAAGATAAGACTTGTGATGGACGCCTTGGCTAGGCTGGCGGTATGTTCATCGTCCGTGGCCTGCGCAACCCAGGAGAAGGTGGGCGCAGACGGAGAGGAGCGCGCTGACGGGAGTAGGATTTCCGGGACGGTACTTGCGCGCACCGTCTTTGGTTGACGGTCTTCGTCCATATCTGAAGTGCAGTCCGCAGACGATGAGTTGTAGAGACAGCAGGCCGTGCTATCGGTAATCTGTGCGGCAGAGGTACCGTCAGAGCCGAGAGGAGGCGAGCGCTGAATGGGGGATGGGGGCTTATTGTGGATTAGTGAGACGAGGCGAGGCTCGGTCTCATCGGATTCTTCAACCTTGGGTATTTCCTCGTCGGCATGACAAGACGAAGGCGCTGAAATACAATGTCTCGTGCGAAGAGATTGAGGATCGAGTCTGGAAGAAAAGTCGGCAGAACTGGAGCGAACCAAAGGGCGCGGTCGGGTGCCATCATCCACGAATGGTCGATTGGGCGTTAGATATACAACAGAAGAATGGTTGTCGGGAGCTTCGCCTTGAGACATGTTGTCCTCGGCCACTGACTCTGGATCTGGAGGTAGAGATGTGTGTTCCGCGATGGTAGACCAAGTTGGATGATTTTCAAGATCGAAGGAGGCAGAGCGATCTTCGCATTCCGACACGTCAGACACATTTTCAATGTCACCCGAGGCAGTCTTGTCTTCATCATCCGCGAAGTACTGGCCTGGCAGTCTGACCCTGGGACGAGGCTTGAGAGGAGTAGTTCGACTCTGATGTGAGCCGGGCTGATGATCCATATTGCTCTGGTGATCGGATGAAGGAAGCTCGTTGCCAATGACGTTTTCGCCATACCATGGTGCCGGTGCAGCAGCGTGACGTTCCCGCCGACGAGATCGAGTCTGACATGGAAGCCCCCGAACGTTGACCACCTGCTGGTTACTATCATGATGAGGGATAAACGGCATCACCGGAGGGCCGAACCATTCAGGCGGAGGCCCCACGGGTGACATGAGGTTGTAGAAGGGGGGGCCAGAGGCGAACGGCGGCGGGGGCAAGTAGTGGTTGCCGGCAATGCTATTATCCCAGTACTGAGGAGAGGAGGCCAAGGGCTGGGACCCTGCGGTGTAGTTGGGCCTGTAGCGGTGCACGATCTCCATGCCCCGGGGGTTCGGTGTGCCATCGGGGTAGCACAGGCTTATCCAGGCGTCGCCCTCGAGGATGCCGCTGGGGAGCCACATGTGTAGGCCGCAACTGAGGTCTGTGGTATGGCGTCCTTGGGCGTCAAGCTTGCGGCAGGGGAGCCTATGCGTCAAGGTCTGGCCATAGCTGTATGGGACGTTCTGGCCGCCTGGGTCCTGGCCGAAAGCGACGTGGAGGAACTTGCAGTGTTGGTAGGCATGGCAGCGACCATTCTGGTAGTGATCACAATAGGGTCTCTTGTTATGGCGATTTTCCCCATGCTTCTGGTTGCAAGGACCTAGGTAGATCGGCTCATGTAAGTCGACGTGAGTGTTACCGGGTGATCCATTGGTGATCATGGGCGGAGGAGCCATGTCTGGATACGGCAAAGCACCCGGGCCGTTTGCTGCTTTGTCCTCCATCCTGCGGAAAGCGTTATGGTTGGAAATGAGACGGGAGTAAGACAACAGCAGACAGGCTGTTAATGATCGAGCTGGTCAAGGATGGAGGGAGCGCAATCAGGACAGCCATTTTTGTGTGACGGAGCGAGAGGAAATATACTGTTACAATCACATTTCTCCGACAACCATATTCTCATCCCCGGATTGTGAAGTCAAATGGGCGAGGAAGAAAAGTATGGCCAGTGGAAGATTTGAAGCCATGTTGTAAGTTGATCAATCGCGCGAATCAGAGTCTGGTGTGGATAATGCACCAGGATGGCAGCAAAGCGTAGGCTGTCTCTCTTAAGGTAGAGAAGGAAGGATCCAGCGGAGATAGGCCCAAGGATCCAAACCTAGATGCTTTCCTGAGGTTGCCCATTTGCGAGATGGTTCTCGCCATGGAGGGCGAGTGGTTGTTCTTTTCAAACTCACCACGACGAGCCCGAACAACAAAACGCGTGCGTTGGGCTCGAGTTTGTATGGCTTGCCCCTGAAACTGACAGGCTGGGTTGTCATTACAATTACATAGTGAAATAAGATAGGTTGAATGTCCACGGAAGACGTTGCCATTGTTTGTTGCCTGAATTACAATGTTAAGCCTGCCGCGGTGGATGGCTCTGCCTGCTATTCGTCCGAGTGAGAGGCCAAGGCGGAATTGAAGTGCAAAAACAGAAGGTCATGCGTGAAGTGGTCGGATTGCAATACAAAGCCACCCAAGACTGAACAGCCCTGAGCATCGAGATTGGGAAGTGGTGGCGGTTGGTGGTTGTCGTCGAAACCTCGATGACTTGAAAGTTTAGGTAAGCAAACTCAATGTGCAGGGTGTTAGGGCGGCCGGGGCCAGCTGGGTTGGACATGTAGTGATATGCGGGTACAAGTTCATGAGGCGACGGGCACAGTGAGAATAGGACCCTTCCAGCACAACCGAGTGCCGTGGACTTGGGCCGGCATGCTGAAGCAATGCACAGAGACAGATTTTCGCAGGGGCGGGGGCGATTCGAGACGGGAACAGACTGCAGATAGTCAGGAATGTAGACAGACGGGAGGCCATATGAAACCATTTGACCAAGCGCGCGTCAGGTCTTGAAGGTCTTGAAACGAGTCTTCGCTAAGCGCCGACCGAGCAGAATAGCTGATGGGCGGAGCAGTTGTTGTGGAATGCTGGGAGCGAAATGCGGGAAATGAGGGCATCGTGAGATGAGGTGGCCGTTTCGTCCATCATGGTGATGTATTTTCAGCATGCTGTGGTTTGTCGCAAAAACGGGGGGCGTGTGATATGATCAGGAAGATGTGCCGATGAGCATTGCATGACTTCAGCTGGCAGGTTCCACCCAGTGCCATTGCCCACCACTGCATTGCCCACTACTGGCGGCGCAGCAGCAGCAGCAGAAGCAGCAATCCAAGAAGAAAGGTACCTTAGGTAGGAATAAGGGTAGGCAAGCACGGTGCCTGGAGGTGGGTGCCTACGTCCTGGAGTCAGGACCCAGGACAGGTGAGGTGAGGTACTTCCACAGTCTTTGGACTTGTTTGAGTTCCGATGGAAATGAGCTCTGGCTGCTAGCAAGAAAGGCACGTGCCTAGGTACCTGCCCTCGTGCTCTCGATTGGCAGGAGTACCCCGGCGAGGCCCTGGCACCTGAGGATGCGGCAGAGTGGGGACCGCTGGGTACTGTGTACATGGTCAGTAGCCAAGAGAGAAGGCAGGCAGATAGGCAGTGTTGGAGGTGCATTCCGTCTGTCTATCACTCAGGTACTGCTTCCGCTCTCTCCCCTCTCCTGTTTGGACCCAATGCATCCATCCCATCTTCCTACTTCCCTCTCACAACACCCGATAGGTGGTGCCTTTGATTCTTCTTTCCTTCCTTGCTGCGACTATAGTCGTCTGGTTGTCCAATATTCTTCTCCCTCCAGTGATACCCTGATTTTGCCTTCCCTTGGCCTCCTCCGTTGACGTCGACCCTGCGGTGCGGCCTTTCCTGATTGAGACCCCTTGGACAGCCCGATCTAGCCCCTCAGGCCACTATCGATACCGATATCAGCACAGAGTCAAGGGCGAATCCACGCAAGACGCAAGTGTCCCCCCGTTCCGTCCCCATCCGCCCGCAGCAGCCTAGCCCACCCAAGGCCCCAGCAGATCAGATCAGCAAAGCAGCAACAGCACCACCAGCCCAGCCAGCAGCAGCAGCAGCAGCAGCAGCAGCAGCAGCAGTGCTTCGGTCGGGCAAGCCGTGGAACCACAGCAACCAAGCGACACCACCCGCCGCCGACGCCGACTCGAACCCAGTCCACCCGTCACCTCACATCAGCACCAGCGCTCTGGTATCACACGAAACCTTTCCGCCATCGAGCCCTTCGTCATCTTTCTTTTCCTTTGTTCCATCATCGCACAGCACGGCGCCCAACACCGATTTTCCACACTTGAGCATCCTTAGCCGACGACCCCCAGCGAATGCTGCGTTTGCGGCGGTGACGCCAGTCGTCCCCTCGATCCCGACCATCCGGCCAGGGAATCGACGTCGCCACCCTCCTTCGACGACGCCAGTCACCTTCGACGACGCCAGCCTTCTTCAGATTCGACCACGATCCCACATACGAACCTTCTACACATCTATCAACGACATGTCGGCAACAAATCCCTCCTCCGCCCTTAACGGCGTCGTCATCGGCCTCCTGTCCTCTTTTGGCTCCGCCTTCCTTATCGCCGTCATCTTCCTCATCGTCTACTTCTTCCGCTACACAAGTAGCGGTCGCATCTTCCTTGACCGCATCGGCCGCCCCGGCGAATACGATGACGAGCAAGCATTCGCCCGCGAGGAGGCAGAGGCCCTCGAGTCCATGGAGGAACTTCAGCGCACAGAATACTTGAGAGCCAAGGGTACGTTTGTGGCGCCTTTCGTCCCGACACATGGGGCGTTCATCGTCGAGAAAGAGCCTCAACTGACGAATCAATCTCTTAGCTTTCGTGACTGCTAATCCGCCCGAGTCCCTCCAAACCGATATCTCGCTCTCCCAGTACCTTGCCATTCAAGAAAAAGGTGTCTCCGCCTGGGAATTCGAGCCCGAGCTCGAAATTGCCAACTGCTTCGTCGAGGGCCGCACCGAGATTGAGTTCTTCGACTCCGAATGCACTGTGCTCAGTAACCTGCCTGTGCCCAAACAGAACGAGGTCTACTACTGGGAGGCAAAGATCTACGACAAGCCTGAAAACACATTGCTCAGCATCGGCATGGCCACGAAGCCTTACCCGCTATTCAGGCTGCCAGGTATGTCCTGGCGTTTAGTTTGTATGTTTCGCGACCCTTGGCTGACGCATTTAGGCTTCCACAAATACTCTGCTGCATACACTTCGACTGGCCAGCGTCGCTACAACCAACCGTTCAACGGTACACAGTACGGCCCCCAATACGTGCAAGGCGATGTCATTGGTGTTGGCTATCGCCCTCGCACGGGCACAATCTTCTTCACTCGCAACGGAAAGAAGCTGGAGGATGTCGTCCATGGTCTCAAGTCCCAGAACTTTTTCCCTGCCGTCGGAGCCAATGGTCCCTGCGCCGTCCACGTTAACTTTGGCCAAGCCGGCTTCGTCTTCATCGAAGCCAACGTCAAGAAGTGGGGTCTCGCACCGATGACTGGCAGCCTGGCACCTCCGCCGCCATATGGATCTGAGCAGGGCGACATTCTCTTGGAGGCGGGACGGAAGGACGGATACTCGGCCAGCGTTCCTCAACACTCGCAGTCATACTCACAATCTGTGCAATCTACATCTCGCGGCGGTGGTAGTCAGGTGCTCAACCCCCAGACCGGACACAGTCGCACACGAAGCGGCAACTTTAGAGTCCTCCCTCCAAGGAGTCCAGGCCCCATTCGAAGCCCGACTGATATATCTCTGGCGCACTTCGTTCCCGCCGACGAGAGCGGTGAGCCCAGCGGCAGCGGGCACGGAGACCGTGACGATGACGAGGAGAGCGACATCGGCTTGGGAATGCAGGACGCATTGAACCCGCCCCCAGATTACACAAGCCCTGACCATTCGGACCAGGGCAGCCGCAGGAACAGCTCGGACAGTGAAGAAAACACGCCCCTTATTCGTGTGGTCAACCGGAGTCGCAGCAGCACAGCCACGCTGCTGACCGGGCCCTCGCATCCGCCAATCCCCAGCTACAGCGACGCCGTTCGGGACGGTGCCACGAGAGAGAGCAGCAGTAGCAACAGACCTGGGCTGAACCGACACGTCTCCCGGTCCAGGTCACACAGTGCTCAATAAGATGAACGGGCTGCTTCATATGTGATAGCTGCGGGTGTTGGAAGACTTAGCCGTTTCACGGGCCAAACGCCCTAGGCTGGCGCACCATCAAATCTGGCGAACTCGGCGTTGCGGTGCTTGTGATTTTCCTTTCTGTTTTTTCTTTGTCTTTTTTTTGGACTAGATGATGACGTCTCAACTGGCAGATGGGATGGCGACGCTGTATGGCTGGGCTGCTAGCGTCAACACGATACCTTGTTTCGATGGGTGGAACCGACGCGTCTATTTTATTCGAAGCTCACAAGTGGTTAAAGGGTTACAGCCATACGGGCTGTAGGCTCACAGGGCGAGGGGAAGAGGCTTGGAAAGCATGCAAGTATCGGTAGCATTGTGCGCTGAATATACCTCGATTGCATCAGTGGCTGTCACAGGGTATTGTCAGGGTATTGTGCTTCCGTGTTTTGCCATGACGCCCGCTAGTATGGACTATGTTGCGCATCGTCCTTAGGTACCAACGACACGCGGTCCTGCAGAGGCTTCACCTGACAATAGCATTCACGACCCCAAACCCCTGGACGTTGTTCGGGAAGCTCCATCATCCTTCCCAACCACAGATTTGGTAATTACGGCTCTCTCCTCGACGATCCCTGGTTTTTTTGGAAGCACGCAGCGTACTTGACTTTAAAAGAAACCTATTTTAGCGGAAAGGCATTATCGAAACTTATCCATTTCTTTTTTTTTTTTACCCCTCGTTATCCGCCCATGGCTCGGGGTTGTCCCTGCGGCTGAGACGCCAAATTTGCGGCTTGACACGACCAGCCGCCAATGCCCTGCGACCAAAGGATCCCTAGGGGGGACCACAGCAGTCAGGCCTTTTCTTTCCCCCTGGCGCGACGCCAGTTTCTGCCCGGCCGATGCTGTTCCGGGCACGGCTGGCGATGGCTCGCGGGGGATGGTTGGCTGGGAGTACGAAAGGGCGGTAAGTCAGAGGTCGGGCGGAGAGCAAGTGCCTGGAACGCCTTGCTCTTCTTTCAGCCACTATCATGGTACGTGCTGCATGGCCTGAAGGGGTGCGAGAAAGTAGGGTTCTTTCGTGGTCGTCGGGATTGATGACGGGTCCGGGCTCGCTCTCAGTCTCCGAGCGGGCCCCCGGACGCGGACGGGCCGCCGTGTTTTGCCCAGTTGTTCCTGAGCTGGGGGCTGAAGCTGCGTTGTGAGGGCGTTGTTGTATCGGATGCATTATGGCTCTGGCGTTTTGACCCGGTACCGCTTCAATGAGATGGGGGCAATATCGTTATATCGCTGGCTTTTAAGTTCTTCGGCCAACCCGGGAACAGGGAAGAGCCCTTGCTTGATATCAATTTCCCGGCCCCTGCTCAAGTTGACAGGCCTAAGAAGCGTCTTGCATACTGATGATCTTGCTCTGTCTTGCAACGGAAAGCGTCGAGCAAGACCTGGGTCTGAGAAGCTTCATTTAAATACAGGGCTCAGAAACACACCCATCCCGACGTCGAGGCTCAGGTTTAAGCACAACATACAGGTAGTTCGACGGCTTCTCCCGTCTTGCCTGAGAGTTGCGGGAGCTAGGCCGGTCATATCATGGAAGCTTGGCAGTGCGAAGCTCTTTCGACAGGATATCCTGGGCGCCCGGATGGTACGAACAGCGGTCACGGTGCCTGATCCTCAGCGACATTGTGCTCGGGGCCGCCTCGGCGGGAGACACAACAGGTCCGAGTCTATTTCTCGCCATGACGAGTGGAGAAGGATGTATAAGTAGGTGTAAATCTATCATCTTCTCACGAGTAAGTACGCCTTCACGAACAAATTCTAAATTCTACAGTGTGCCCCATGGTCCCTAGGCATGACAGATGTACGTGACTTGATTTTCCAGATCTGAACGCAAAGACCTGGGACCAAGAGACAATTTCTCAACGCCTTGGGCCAATTACCCGTCGCTGCTCATCCGAACGCTCGTCAGGGTGCCGACACAAGCTTCGGGTAACGTTCACGCCACCGATCAACAATGAACATCCCACCAGGAACCGCAATGACTTTACCGCCATCCGACAGCACCGCAGCCGAGGCATGTGTTCGATGAGCCGGATCGATGCGCAACTTTATCTGTGGCGACAACGCCAGGCCTTGCTTCCGTGCGACAGATCCAGCATGTCGAATCACGAAGCTGAAGAACCGATACCGGCCGGCTTCAACTTTTTTTTTTTTTTTCAACTACGCGTCTGGGGCATACTTTACCCTGATGTTGCCTTTTAGCTGGATGGTGATCCATCTGGCGTCCTTCGTCTTGCGCAAACCCTGTGATCAGTCCCGACGGAGTCTTTCTGTCCCCAGCAAAAGGTTCAGATGCATCTCAAACTTTTTGCATGAGTTTAGCGTTTTTAGATCCCATCTTAACGTCGATAATGCGACATCAGACATGAGATTCGAACAGGCTCTCCCCTATTTCAGGAAACACTCTCGAAGTTTCCCATCCATGTACCATGTAGTTTTCTGGCCCACCACTGCTCATAGGTAGAAATGAGCCGTCGGCTCTGGCAGCGCCGGATGATCCCTACACTTCTGCGGTATCAGCGGCGAAAGAGCATGCCAGGTCAACCATGATCTGAAGCACAGGGGCCGTTTTTAACCGTCGTCCGAATCATGAATCGCCAGCATGCGCGCGCCCTGGCAGCTTACCACCAAGGGGGGAGGGGGGACTCGTCCGGTCGTCCAGCGGGAGTGCGAGAGGCAGAACACCCTTCTAGAAATGCCCAGATCCTTGAAGCCCATGCGTCACTGTAGTATGAGAGGGTCTGCTCCCGGTGGGGAGAGGGTCGTGTAACATCAGCCTTGCGCAGGACAAGCCCAGGGCCCCGTTGGGACTGCTCCTCGTGGAAAAAAGCTATCAAGGGTATACACATCAGCCCACCGAAGCATCTAGCAGAGAGAATGACTGGCTCCCGGTGTCACCGTTGAGATTGGCATTGTAGCCCTCTAGCGTTCGAACACGTCACGCCGGGGTCGCAATACATCTCGAGCAGCCCGGCATACAAGCCTGCTGTCGGCTCGACTACCTCACCCAGCCCCGGGGGAGAGTGGCGGTCATCTTTATGCTATAGTGCAAAGCCCCTTAAGGGTTACGTGTACGCTGCGATGAGCCTGACACTGAGGACGAGAATGGCACGCAGCCCGAAGAAAGATAAAGTTTCTTGTAGAGGTACCGCCACAGCAGCGCCCCGAAAAACTCTCTCTGGCAGTCCATATCGGTCGAGGGGCATAACACATTACTCGCAACACCACAGCCCAAACACCGACCCCCTGCGAACTGTTTCGCCCCTCCTTGACAGCTTCCGTCTCCCCAAAAGCGGTTCCTCCCCCGCCGGAGGAGGGGGGGGGGGGGGGGGGGCGAATAGGGGCGGTATCCGGTCAGGACACACCAACCCCACCGGGGCGCTGCTCAAACCATATGCGCTAGGGAAGGGCGCGAAGTACGGTTGCAACGTGCAATACCCGCATAGCACAACATCCACAGCCTTCAAGGGCGAAGCCGCAATATAGGGGGGGAAATGGGGAGGACCAGGATCGGCCGCAAACGCAAAACACTATTCGTTCTCGCCAGAGGCACAACAGAATCAGTCCTACACATGACAGAGTGAGTCGCACCAACTACGTCCACGCCCCCGCTCCCTCCGCTCTTGCCCCTCCACCTGTCTGTGATCTATCCATCCACCTGTACCAGAGAGCCAACAGACGAGCCCTATAACGGCTCTGGAACCAATGGAGACTCAAAGCCAGATCGAGAGGCTATACTAAGAGGAAGGTCACCAAGGCTGGGAGAGAGATCAAGTATTGGGTGGGAGGCACACAGCCTCCAAGATCCATGAATTAATCCATCATGCTTTTGCGAAGGGAGCATCGCTTCCTTCGCACCAGAGCATGTTCATTCATCCATCCACTCACTACCTAGTCCATGTTTCCTTCGACAGTCTCGTCATCCTTCGACCTTCTCGCTTTCAACAAACCAAAGACTGAAACGCTAGGTGCTTTGCAAAATCCAGAAAGATCAAACAAGACCTTAAAACAGATCGCGTGCTCAACAGCATCAAGCCGCCAAAAAAAAGACCAATTCCAAAAACGAAAAAACGAGGGAGAAAAAAACATAAACCAAAAGCATGTAACAAAACGCCGCCCAATGCAATGTGTGTCCCGCGCCAAAGCGCCCCCAATGGGGACCGATGGATCCGACACGAATAGCAAGCCGCTATGCATCCGATTGACCCGAGATTTCCCAGCCAGCCAATGTTCTTTCTTTTTTCCCGTTTCCTCCCATCTTTCTTCTTTCATAAGGAGTGTAATATCTATTTCGTACCGCCGGCAGATGATGCCGGGTCGTGAGGTCGTGATAAGGAATGTGTCTGTGCAACCAATCTGTGCATACTTGAGGGGGTATCGCGTATCTGATCCGATGACCGTAAGGAATGTCTAGTGTTGGGTATCATTATAGTAAGGAGTGTCGTGAGATGGTATCCGTATTAGTGTAGCGGTCGTTGGTCAATGGTGATGACGTGTTAAGGAATGTCGTGGGAGCAGGCGAGACTCGCTCGGCCGGCTTCCCGGGGTATCATTGAAGGAGTGTGGGTTACATTGGCGCTGGGTTGATATCGAATCAACAGTTGTTGTAAGAATGTGGTGCAAACTTGATGAGGAGTTGGATGAGTGGTGCGTGTGTGTGTGTGTGTGTGGTAGCAGAGACAGCCACAGAACGTCCGAAACTACAGCTCGCGCTCCTTGCCCTTCTCACTCCTGTGCAGGTATGCCGGCGGAGGGGACGGGCCAGGACCAAGCTGACGTGGGGGGAAGGGCGCGCTGATGGCACTGGGAGACTCTCCCTGCACGGAAGAGGAGGGCGGGGTCGGCCGGCGGTGGCGAGGCATCGAGGCGAGCAGGGGGATCGGCGACTCTGGAAGAGGCAGCATGCCCAGTTGCTCGGGCTGCAGGAAGGGGGAGGGAACTGTCGAGTGCGCCGTCGACGAGAGCAGGTAAGGGTCCTCAGGCGGAGGATAGCTGGGTGTCGTTGTCATCCTGGCCGTCGGTCAATCCCCGTGCTCGAAAGCTCAAAACGTTTTCGCCGGTGTGGTGTAGGTGCCATGGGTGGACGCTCCTAGTTCCACACGGACTGGATGGGAGAGACGAACCCGCTCAAGTTGCTGCCGGAGCCGAACATGTGGTGGCCGGAAGACATGCCGCCCATGTCGTACGAGCCGTACTCTTCAGTGTCGCTGTAGGCGATGGACCCCTCAAAGGTGGACGAGGCCGGGCTGTAACCGCCATAGTTGGGCGATGGGATGCTGAGGTACTGATGGTTGACAAAGGGCGAGGACAGAGTCAAGGGACTGACGGCGTTCTGGGGAATGCCCTCCGTGTTGAGCATGGTACCAGTCAGCGACTCATGGCTGTAGCTAAAGGCCGGGTTGCCGTAGGGCATGAAGGACTCCGTAGCCTGGGGCAGGTTGGCCGGCTCGTTCGTGTAGAAGTTGGGCGGGTTGTACTGCGGGAACGAGGGCGTGCGGGCAGGCTCCAGGATACCGATGCGGTTGCGGAACTCATTGACCATGTCCAAAGGGAACTGCATCAGCTTCATCGGCGTAGAAAGATCACCCTCGATGGAACCAGAAATGTTGATGGACAACAGGCAGCGGGCGATCTCCTCGACGGGCGCAATGGAAAGGTTGCCAAAGTATGCAGCACCGATCTCAGGGAACAGGCGCTCCATCAGAACGGCAACCGTGTAGTAATGGGCGATGGTCACCAGGGAATTGACGGAGCAACCACTCTGCTGGAGGGCCATGACGGGCAGGTAGAAAAGCCAGGTACGCAGGGGACGGAGGCGTTCAAACTGCTGGGCGACGGACAAGGTCGGGCTGACTTTGCGGGATCCCTTGAGAAAGCTGATGAGCTGCTGGATGTGCTTTGTGTCCTCCTTGTTGTGTTTCTGGTGGGCCTCGACCTTCTGCAACTGAGCGAGAGTCCGGTTCAGGGCATCCAGGTCTTCCTTGCGCGGCTGGCTGGGCCTGTGATCCGGGGTGGGCGAAGGAGGGGCCGTTGGGAACGTGCCGGTTTCCCTGATCCAGTCGTAAAACTGAGAGTCGTGGCTCCAGGAAGCCATGGCATCGACAACCTTTGATGAGTTAGATTGACCTCTTGTAGACGAGCGGGAATTTACGCTGATGCGAAAGGGGGTCGGGAGCTTACCGATGAGGTTCCTTGCATGAGCTGGGTCCAGCTCCGCCTGATTCTCGTGTTAGAAAAGCCCGTCTCCCTCAGGATAGTAGAGTATTGCTTACCAGTCAGTGGCTTGCCAGGAGAGAACCAGCGAAGCAGCCAAGACAGCATCAGAGGTTTCCGGGCCAAATGAGCCGATGCCCTCCTGCAGGCCCTTGAGAGCAATACCGCGGTGCTCGTACGCTAGGTTACCAACGATGGGACAGTCGGTGAGGAAAGCAATGTGCATGGCGGAGAAAGCCAGCAGGGAGTGCATCACATAACGGTGCGTCGAGCCGAGCTTGATGATGCTAAGGGAGCCAAGTTAGTGTCATGTCCAAGAATGGCCCAGTGGGCATGGTTCTGAACATACGCAGGAATCTGGCGTGTCCAGAGCGTGAAGTTGGTGGCACCCAAACCTTCCATCTCGTTGCTGATCGAGGCAACGTGGTAGATCAGGCGAAGATCTTCCAGGCTGTACTCGGCCGGGTTGGGGGTTGAGGAGATGGAGAGGTTGGGGAAGGGAAAGATTCCGGTGCGCTGCCACTGCTCGATGTCGGCAACGATGCTGGGCGTCCACATGAGATCCGGCTTGTCAGGGGTCGTTGACCGGTCTTCCATGGCGGGCATGTCATTGTAGGGGCAGCGAATCTTGTGCTTGGTGCAGTTTCGGCTGAAAACCCCGTGTTAGTCGAGGCCCGTGGCGTTTGTGCGCGCCAGCCATGTTCACGTACCATTGAGGGAAGTTTTCATCACAACGAATATGCCGACGCTTGCAGGTTTCGCAGCCCTTGCGCGACTTGGTGTGGCTGCGACGGGGAGGACCGCCTCCGGGACCAGCCATTTTTTCAAGAGTGGTGAGGAGTGTGTGTTGGGCGAGAAAACTGCAGGCCGTGTTAGTGCAACGCTGCCACCGTTGTCCTGGCGCAGAATCTTACGTGGTGAGTAGGTATACACGGACAGATGAGCCGCGTGTGCAATTCGGGGTAGCGAGCGTGGTGGGGAGTGTCGAAACGGGAACGTGCGGACGATTGCGTTGTTCCCGAGTTTGATACTGAAAGCGATTGTTGGTTGGAGTGGGCGGTTTTCCCTTTTCCCTTCTTCTTTTTCTGTTCCTTTTGTCTGAGACGGGTTGGAAAGCGAGCGTGATTGTTGATTTGGGGACTTCAATTATCGAGCCGAGACATCTGCTACAGAGTAGTGAATCAAGTACACGATGCCTTGGCTGCGGTTCGATACGAAGACGTTTGAGTTTTGGTGATGAGGCCGGGATGGTTGCTGTCGCGGGAGTACGCTTCGTTTTCCGGGAATCGACTCGAACAAAAGAACAACGAACGCAAAAGCGAATGACAGGAGTCAACGAGGACTTCCTAAAGGTGGGAGGAGGGGGGGCGGTTAGCGAATGTGGGTGGTGAGCGAGAGTGCGCAACGAGGCTGGTGATGTCTTGCTGGATGTGATATTGGGGGGAGACAGAAAGGTAGACGTTGAGGCTGGGGGGGAGGGCCAACTAGTTAAATACAGAGGGTCATAAGGTGACTGGCAGCACGAGAGTGACCCGAACGGGACGAGAGGACCGGCCGGGGCGGGCACGTTCGGCTTCACCCATTAGGGTGGGAGGAGTGGGCAGGGCAAAAAGCAATGAGGACAGGAAAAGAACAGGCCGGCTGTGCTGTGCCAGCGAGCCAGCGAGTGCGCCAACGAAAGGCCGGCCGAACAAGCCCCAGGAAGGGTGGGAGTGAGAAACCAAGACCAAGCAAGCCCAAGCCCAAGCCCAGGTTCACGCCCCAGAGCCCCCAGCACAGGGCAGGCCGGGGGGTGTTGCGACAGGAAGGGCAACACCAGCATCAGCGTGCCACCACGCATGAGGGACCAGTGCGGCCATGCTCGCCCATGCTCGCCCATGCTCGCCCCCAGCCAAGCTCGAGTGGAGGGGGGAGGGGGAGAGGGGCCGTCCGCGCCGCCGCCGTCCACGCCGTTGAGTGTGCCAGCCGATGACTTTGTGCCATGCGCACTAGAGCCAAAGCTGACAGCCAGATGGGCACAGGGAAGGTAAGGCAAGGCGAGGGTAAGGCAGGGTCAGTAGTCAGGCAAAGCCAGCTCTGCCCAGTGGGGCCTCCAGGCAGCCAGCTTTGCCAGGACAGGGTGTCATCGAAGTTGTGAGTCGGTGGACGAGAGGTGGGCCGTAGGTTGAGCAGGGATCCACGGTAGTTCCTAGGATAAAGGGGGGGGGGGGGGTTGTGTTCTCTCTCTCTGTCGACCTCAGGTGTGTGTAGAAGGGGAAAGGTGAAAAGCGCATTGTACGTAACGCCCAAGCGTTGAGCTGCAGATCCATGTGTAAATAAGAGGTCGGGAGCCGTGTGAATCCTTGCGGAAACTCCTGTCCTCTGTCACCAAATACTGTGGGCTCACCAACCATCGATCGGTCCTCCTGCTTCAAGGTCGCGGCCAATCTGAAGCTGTGCGCAGGCGAAAGGACGCAGAAAAGGGGGGTTGCAGTCGTACCGACTACGTTCATCCATGTGCTTGGGATATACCAACGAGCGACAGGCGGCAAAATGTCCACGTTCTTCCGTCGGCTGACAATAGCCAGCCAGGAAGCTATCCGTCGACAGGTCTTCGCGGCACCATGACCTGGGCCATCGTCATCAGGGGAGCGAGCTGTGTCACTCGATTGAAGACGAGGAGAGCGACATGCTGATGAGAGCGCGCAGACATCTCGCTGTCGACAGACTCTGCCAGTCGCGTTCACTGAGACCATGAAGGCCACGACTGGGTGGCTATACGTCACGGCCCTGGAGGCCCTTGCTTGAGAGACTGCGACTGTATGTTGCTCCATCAGTCTCACTAGAGCCTCCAATGAAACAGTACGCCCTGTAGGACTTGACCCGAGTCTCTTGCTGGTCCTCTCTTGTCAAGTGCCAGGAAACCAAGATGTAAAAACAATAGCATCATGCTAAGATCGTGGAGCACGACGGGCGTGGCTGAAAATGGGGGCGGGCCTGCGCGCGGTCATGGTTTTAGTGCGCTGTCGACGTCGTGGTCCACGAGAACCATCCTGTGCGTCGGCCGTCCACCACATATTCGTCTGTGACAAAAAAGTATGAGCATGGGGACAAGTCAGCCAGCCAGAGACACCTCAACTCACCACACTGGTGCGGTTGCAGCCATCTCTCCCAGTGGCCGCATGACCTGACCATGGCCTCACTGGAGTCAAACTCTCACAGGTGCTTTGTCCTTATCAAGGTAGCGCACACGCCTCACCGTCAGACCAGGTCCATCCCCATCTCTCCACACCACACCAAGGGACCGATTGAACCTTACCACGGCCGACCACGCCGAATCAGGCCTACGCTCAGCTTTGTTGCTAAAAACTCACTCACTGCAGGCCGGCCCTGTCGAGGCATCCGTCTTCGTTGTTGCGCACCCACACCGCGGCTTGACCGAGCTAGCACCATCAGAGCCGCATTACCTCCGCATGAGACTGAGGAGCCTATGCGGGTCTGCTTCCCAACATCGAGAAAGGCGGATCGGGCACTGTGGCAGCGTTGTCTGCCATAGCTAGGCCCACCCAGGGTCGGTCGGCGTGCTGCCAGGCCCCGACCGAACCCATCGTGCTGGCAAGGTGCCGGTCAGTCCCAGTCACTCACCACATTGTATTGTGGGCGATAATACATATACAAAAACAAGCTGGTGGGGTGCCGGCAGAACAGCGTATGACATGCCAGGCCGGCAGCTTCAACCAGCTGGGCAATGAGACAACAGACGAACAATCCCGAGGTCGCACGACAAACCTTACACCAGGGTTTGAAGCTCCAATCACTGCCTGGGAGAGATTCTCGTCAGCGAAGAATCGTCCTCGATTCACACCAGGCCAGCGAACCCAGCCCTCAGCACGGACATCACCAGACGCCCTCAAGGCATGCAGTCGAATCCCGGACGGCTTGGTGGCTGGTAAAGGTATCCTAGGTTGAACATAAGGTCAAGTTGGCCTTCGGCATCGCGGAATAGCGGAAAGCATGCGCTGTTTCGCCGATGAACAATTTGATTGGCAGATGTGGAATCTTGCGTGCAGTGACCGTGGCGCCACGGCAGGGTTTACCAAGCGGTTTTTCATCAGGTCGAATCCAGCGACGTGCTGTGGATTGTGGTCAGGCAGTCTGGCATAATGTCCCCCACGCTACAACGCCTCCCTTCTTTGCGCCTTTGACACAATGAAAAGTCGTGGCCCAACGACTATGTTCGTCTCAACTTCTGTAGCCTTGCTGGCCTCGAGGCTTGAGAATGTCCAGCCAGATACCCGGTACCTCGCAGACTGGGTACTGGGGGGGTTGTGTCATGTGAAGACGCCAACCGCAGGCTCTTGACCAACCATGTGTCGCTGGATCGTGTGAATCGGGGAAGCTCTTTCAACTTGATACGCCGGCGAGCCCTATCATTCTCGACTTAACGAGATGATCCATGGGGTCAAAAGAGGCCGGGACGTACTGAATGACTGCCTGCATAGTGAGGACCCACCGACCGGCCATCCGAGTTCTTCGACCTGATTGAACAATGTGCTTCATTGGGGATCCTCCGTGTTGATTTACGTCGCTTCAATGAACCTGCAACCCCCTGCTTCCCATCTGTGCGAACCCCTCAGGGATACCATCAAGACCACACCCCGACAAAAAAAGCCCCTGGATCTAGAGACATCCCCTGCCCAGTGGACTCCAATGCTAGGGACCGGGTAGATCGGGGTCTACAGGGCTGCTGCTGCATCTGGTTGGCTGAAACAACGGTTTCTCGTGTCCGAATTTGGCAACTCATGTCCATGTGGCCATCTTCGCCTGTCCTGTCGAGGAATGACGAAGGTCCCATCAGTGCGGTTTGAGAAGTACGCCAAGCATTGTGCCGGAGTCGAGACGAAGAATTCACCAGTCAACAGTCAGTACACTCAAGGTGTTAGTTCGCCCATTCTTAGCCAGCGAGATCAGATCAGCCACAAGTTCTGTGCTCTTTGAAGCGCACCCTCAACACATGATCTAGGCTCCACATCCGTCGATAGGGTCCTCGGGGGGTATTACCGGTCATCTCTTCACCACAGCTGTTATCCGTCAAGTGATCGCTGCGCAGCAGATTTGGGCTGAGATCTGCGTCATTTTCAGAGTTGCGATCGCACGCTGCATTGTTCAGTCCTGGTCAGGAGCTCCAAATGAAGCTTCGCGACTTTGAATCGCCTCCGTGTCACGTTAGCATCGCTTGAAGTCTCATTCTCGGAATGAACACAGGGGCGCTCGGCTTTCTCGGTTTATGTTGCTGAGGACACTCCCGAACAAAGAATGACAGGCCTCTCGGTCTTTGATCGTCCATCGATCACACGAAGGGGAGTAAATGTTTCTCTGGTGTACGTACAGTGCTCAGATTCTCATTCGGGTGTTGGGTGGGAAACGGTGGCGCCAGGCCCAACAGGGCGTAGATCGTTTCTATTTTTGAACAACCCTTTTTCCGTGTGACCCCAACATCAATCGATTATCTTGCTTTCGCTCTGGTGCCAGACAGTCGTTCCGCCAACAGCTGTTGTATTATTGTGTGTGCACACTGCGCTCTGTTGACGCCTAGCTGGAGACTATGTTCACGTGGCCAGATTGGACTTTTGACATTTACTGTAGTCGTGCGAGTCGTGAATGGAAAGGCAACGTTCCATAGTGATCGACTGAGCTGCAACTGCGTGACTTTGCCGTACCAATCAATGTACCCGCTCCATAGAGTAGCGTGGCGTGGCTCGAGGCCAGGGCTGTCCCGACATGCGGAATGGATGGATGCGTGGAGTTCCGTTTGACGCACACCAGATCAATGGGAGACGTGGTGCGAGAGGGGATGCGGGCGAAAGGCATGAGCAATCTTTTGAGACGGTTCATCAGGCGTAGTAATTGTGTGTGTGTGTGTGTGTGTGTGGATTTCATTTGTGGCTGTGGAGAGATCCCTCGATGTGCTCCCCGACAGTCAAGTCGATGATTGGGTCACAAGGCCACAGGAGAAGTCTCCCTGTGCACATCACGGGCCTGCATATGCGTGTCAGCACCTGCCAGGCCATCTTTGCCAGGTGTTGGACGAGCCATCGGCCAGAATGAGTATCGTTCTAGAAGCGGAGACAAGTATGAGTGATAAAAGTCGGGCTGTATTAGACCGACCCGTGTAGCGGCAGCGAGAAGGCTGGGAGAGCGGTGAGAAAAGTATGTCGAGGGCGCGCGATCAAGGTCGTCCCTTGTGGCACCGACTGCGACTACGGCAGCAATGACTACATTGTCGACTCGCGAATGGCTCGCAGACGTGCTCCACATGTAGGTCGGCCGAGGGTAACGATGAAGCTGATACGACGTACAACTTGCTGTTCCTTGTCAATTGGATGCGACTTCAATGCCCAGCGGATACTGTATGTCCCTGCCATCTGAGGGAGCGGAGGACAACAGCAACACTGTGCCATGCGACCGACACTGGAACACCAGCTACCAGACTGTGTGTCCATATCGACTTGGGGAGGCTGTCTGTCTGCGCTCTGCCGAGGCTGTCAAAGTCAGACCATGATGCCGGGGCCACCGTGACGACCGATAGGGGCGATCTCTCCTCGTCGCAGTCAATAAATCCGGAGTTCGTCCGCCGGATGAGTAACGATCAACGTCACTGCATCGGAGAATCGCCGACCAGTTCTGCCTCTTTCCTGTCATGTTTCGGTCGCCGGCTGTCGCCTGCACTGGTGTAGTGGGTAAGGTGGGTTCTTTGTCACAAGGGACTGAATCGCCGTCACGTTGAATGGGGCGGGAAAACCCCCCAGCCCCCATAAGAAAAATGAGCATGTGGGTTATCATGCTAACTTCCCGACATTGGCCTTCGGTTGTTCGCTACAAGGAACCGACGCAATGCGAGCGAGCCTGAGCCAGAACAGCAGCCGCCGATGTAACTGAGCTGGATCATCGCTATCGGAGGGAGGCCGCGCCTAGGTCAGAGAGACCACCAGGAGGCTGGCTTACTCAATAGTCTTAGTCTTGCCATCGTCAATGTCAAAGCCAGCAGGCAATGCCAACGCCTGACGTTTTCCCTCCGATTGCTTGCTTCCTCCCTCTCTATCGTGTCCGTCCTGGCCGTACTTGGCGATGGAGGAGCAGTTGCCGTCGCCGTCGCTGTTTCGGTCCAAGATTGAAGTCGCTGTTGCTTGCACCTCCCTGCACCTCTATTTGTTTTTGCCTTTGCATAATCCGAGAGGGGATTTGTGACCCTTGACAGGAAATGACGGAAGGTATCATCGAAGCGAATAGAACAGAAGCAGCAACTGTAATTCTGCTGCCTATTGGTACTTGGTGCACGCCCGGCGCTGGCACGGCACCCATTAGGACCAGGACCAGGGGCCCTGTGGAGGCAGTACCGAAGTACGTAGCTCATGCCTTCGACTACCTAGCAAGCCTGAGTACCAGGGCTTCTTGCTCCCCGCCTCCCCCGACGCCCCAGCTTCAAATCGATCCCACACGCTCTTGCCTATGCTCTCCCACTCGCTTTCCACATTTGCCAAGCCCTGGGCCTCTCATCACGCCGCTCCTGCCGTCCCCTGCTTGGTGATACCCTGAGACCCCTCCTGACGTCGTGAATTAATCCTTTCCCGTATCATTCAGTAATAGAGACACTCGTATGGAAATGTGAGCGTTCCATCTGCCTAGGTACCTGAGTAGGAGTGTAGCGACCCCCGCACCAAGTAGTGACTACGCTAAGAAGGTGCCTTGTTACTTCCATTCCAGAAGACATGGAAATCTGTGATCGTTGAGTGGCCGCCTAAGAATAGGATCTCTACGACGGGTAAGGCGCGCCTACTGTTTCCCCGTTGGCAGGGGCCACCCAGCCCCATTGCTGAGATGCACCATGTGTCGGGCGGGGTCTACTTGTCTTGGAGTAAGGAGGAGCTGGAGGGTGGGGGGGGGGGGGGGGGGGGGGGGTTGGACCTGCTCAGAGTACAGGAAATTGTCTCCTGCCTTGAGAGGCAGGCGGCTACACAGGCTTTGAGAGCTCCCATCATGGAGTTTTCAGTCATCCCAAATACTGATGGCGATCTTCTCGGCAGACATCATGGCGACATACAAAGCTCTCTCAGAGAGGAAAATAAGAACTGCTCGACGAACTATGCACGACAGAATACTGCTGCGTCGCCACGCTCTAAAGCGGTGCCCTACGCGCGCCTTGAAGTACCCTGCACATACTCTGCAGAGGGTACTGCAAGCTCAACCCTGTGCTTGACGTCCTACAGGCCCTGCTATCACGCCTCCGCAGTTGGCACTTTGACGACAATGCTTCCTTGGGCGAAAGAAGCAGCTTGCATAGGCCTCACAGCTGGAACGCCATCCTATGCAAACACTATCTTAGGCCCATCCAATAGGCTGACGCGGGCGCCATCGTCCACTCAGGTTTAAGACGCGCGAGCTTGTCCGTCTTGTCAACCAGAACCATACAAAGCACTTGCGTCGGTACGGATTCAGTCTTAGACTTCGTCCTCCTTCGCATAGTCTTAACGAGATCTTACTAGCGTAGGGAGCTGCAGAACGAGTCAGTCAGGTAGTGACCCGGCCCATGTTGGGTTTCCCTCGACTCTGTGGTCTTCTGTCCAAAGCCGTTGACTCGCATCGTGGGCTGTCAGCTCGCCCACCACTCCTCCCCCCAGCCCTTCCGCCTTGTGAGCTAGGGGGGACCTCAGAACTGGGTCTCAGTGTCGGTCCTCGCCCCAGAAGGAACCCTCAACCCAAGCACCTCACTGACCGTTCAGCCGTCGTCCGCCCCAGCGGCCTGGTTCCGCTCCGCTAGTCAGATGCCATTTTTCGCTTCTTCTCCATTGCTGGTCGCTTCGTTCCATGACCTATCGGCGTTTACACATGGATAATGCCTCTGGCGCACACCGTGCTTGGCGCGCTGCCTGACACTCGGGCTATGATTCCCTCATCGGCAAGATCCTGCTTGGGGTATGTAGTGAAGTTGCAATTTGGCACCTAGCCGACTTTGAAGAGCGCCCACCGCTCTCGCCGTGGTTTGCATCCATAGCGGTCGATAACCGAAGCTGCCATGGAACTGTGGCGTAGCTGCCTGTCAGAACGCCCTGTCTTAGTGCGGCGAACCTTGCGGTGAAGCACTTGACCACTTCAGGATCACATCAGTTGTGCACCTCTGCTAACCCTCTACGTCAAGAACCCCCGAACCGTTCCGCGGCGGGTTGCGTCGAGCCATTGTAAATGCAGTGCAGCCAAGGGCTTGATAGCTCGGCGGGCTAAGCTGTTTGGGCGGCAAGGTGCCCGTGTGCGGTACCATCGACCAACACATAGCGCGAGCGGCTCATGTTGCCGCTTCTACACGGCTGGAACATGATGCGCTTGGCGTCAGGGTGAGCAGAACACTCCTTGTCAGGTCTAACGACCGACCCGATTGCCAGAATACACATCAAAGAGTCGGTGGAATTGAAGTTCGTAATCGTCATCCACAACAATGTTACGATCAACCCTATGCAGCTAAGTGGCTGTCAACCAACCTCCCCCCCCCCTCCCCACTCCCCAAAAGAAAAATGTTCATCAATCTTGTTACTCATCCATTACCATTCGCTTCCAGATTCATCTCCCTGCAGCCCCGTCAATCGGCCAATGTGTGTGTGGACGACCCATCATCATGTTGTAGCCTCAAGCCTCGGCTCGGCGATATGCCTAGGGCTGGATCGGTATGGGGAAATTCCAGGATACTGCTGTCCGCTGAGTCCGTTGAATGAAATGCCGCACACCATGACGTCTTACGATGCCGCGATTCATTTGGCAAAGGTCCTGTAATCAGCACTGAGGACCCTTCGTTCACTCTGCTCGATCATCCCCGGATCTCCGCTGAGAAAGACCCAGTCTCTGTCGAGAGGAAATCCCCCCACCCGGAAGCCGCGGGGGCCGACTGTCTCACCATATGCTCAAATAGGCAACTTTTTTGCACAGTATCAAACCCGGTCATTCTTTTCCAAACGTTTGACTCAAGGTTCCGTGAACAGATTGCAAAAGTTGTCGTTAGCCAACCCAGATCATTTGCTGCATGATGGTTGCATTGCCTGCTCCACATGAGATTATGACCACGAGCTGGCATTTCGGTTCAGCATGCTGCTTTGCTTGCTGATCAGTTCGGTAGACAAGCCGCATGGCGTTTGCCCCCGACATACCTACAGACCCGCATTCATAGCATGACCTAAGAACTTGGCTAGTGTTTAGTCTGTCGACCCAAGAACCAGAAAACTGCCCGTGGCGACCCCAACAGGCGCTAAGTTTTCTCACCGGCGGGCGCCGACCCAAGCGGACAACCTCTCAGCATCACTCGTGTTTTTTTCTGATGCTATTTTCATCCGCAGGCTGCATTAGCTCTCCCGCTTGCCGACACACCTGCGCTAACCCAAACCTCATTAGGCTCACAGTTGCAATCCCACCCTAGCATCTGGCAATGATGTAGGATTTACACATGTTAGGATCTCATCTTTCTGTCGTTCTTACTGTCACAGGGCAACATATAATCCAATAGACTTGCGGCTTTGCGGGGTACATTGTACGCAGGAAGCCCAATCCACGCCTCCTTTGGCTGGCGAGCGTACGATGATTCAGCAGTCTCTCCGGCTAATCAGCTGACACCATGTGGTATACGCAGGGGCATTGCCGAAAGCGGTCATGATCTTACCTGTCTCACGGCGCGAGCAGCTTCTGCCGCCAACCCGCTGCTGCCGTCCTGCCACTCCGCGATATGACCGAGTGGTGGCGATGCGCGAAGGAACGTTACGCACGACATGTTGCTCGCCAGGAAAGTGGCACCAGTCCCCTAAACGCAGTTTTGGTTGGATACTAAGCGGCGAGACATCGTGTCCTCGGTTCAGGCCGATCTGCCAATGAGCTCAACTAGCTGTGCAGAGGCGCGCCGGCTGTTGTGTCTATGAGGCCCACCTCAGTACACGACAAGCGCGAGGCGGGGCTGAGGCGGCTGTTCTTGGCGAGGTCCTCAGGGTCGAAGGACCATGAGTAACATCCTGCCCGAGGAGGCCGATATGTGTCGGGCTTCACCACAGCTCTCGTAGTCGGTCCAATAGCCGACGAATCTTCCCTGATGCTGTTGTTGACCATATCCATTCCACGGCTTTCGCCGGCCGATCAAGGCTCTTGACGTCAGTCCGTCGGCCAGTGTTCCGGAAGCACCACCTTCTGCGATGACGCGTGCCGGGAAGCGTAGCCAAGACCACCCGATGTTCCCATACTGAATACAGATGGGATAGCCAAGAACTCTGCGGCCAACTCGTTTTTACTAATCATCATATGAGAACCTTTTCAGCTTTTTTCAGCGGAAGCGACAAACCATCGTTGTATAGTGCCCCTTGCATTGGGCGAATATTCAAGCCACTTGGTGTCATGACCACGACAGCGCGCAACAAAACATCACGCTCAGGACTGTGCTCTGCCTTACCGCACATCCGGGATCACGATAGCTAGTACAGTGCGCAAGTGGATGAGAGAGTGGGAATCAGATGTGGCTGATGGTCCGATGTGCCCCGAAGATCATCACGCCAGAGGCGTCGAACGGCGCCAACATGATCGACAACGCCGTCTCTCCTATGTTAAGCATTCTGGAAGCCTCCCTTGTTTCTTCTTCAATGGCAGATCATATGAAGTGCTTAGCGTTTGAATCATAGGCGCATGACAGTTCATTCCCCCGAAAAACTTCCCGCTCACCAACGTGGCGGGCGAGCTAAAGTTGTCTATCATGCTAGTGAGAAAGGTCGTGCTGGGCATCTTGTCGCCATTCCCAACATCTGCCGCGTGCTTATGCGCCCTGTTGGAAACCTTGCTGACAACACGCCCCTCTGTCACCGTCATATGTCTCTTGTGGCCTTGCCAATAACCGTGGAGGCTCCAAGGCCTCTCAGGTGTCAACGAAGGACTGTTCTCTCCGCTAGACCAACGGAACATTCCATCACTAGATTTACATCCTTCGCCCGATGAGAGCCTCGTCCTGCCTCATCTCAAATACCACACAAAGAAACTTCGCGCCCTGGTCAAGGCATATTAGGTTTACAATTCCCCGACGGGCAGCGGGCGCTCAAAGAGGTCGAGCCGAGCGCACCGGCATTCTTCAAGCTTGTCAACCCTGACTCAGCACGAACAAGATTTGCCTCTTTCTGTCTGTCTGTCTCTCTGTTTTCGATGGTGAGCGGTTTCGAAACGTCTTGGACCCCAGACACTCCAAAAGTCTATCCAGACTGTCCTCCGTGATACCCCCTGCTGAGACATATCCCTCCCAATATCTGCATGTTGTATTCTCTGAGCTTGTCCGCTGCTATTCGCGGAGCAGCTGCAACGCCCCCCCCTCCCCCCCCCCCCCCAATGTTATCTCCCTCTCCGCCCTCAGTGCTCCTATGCAGACAGAGAGCCCTCTCGTCTTGCCTTCCAATTTTATTCTATCATGTTGTTCTGACCATTGCTCCCTTCGCGCCTACCATGTCAAGCCCCAGCTCCTTCCTACCCGCCCCTTTGCCGAGGTATAGCACAGGACCCCTGGCGATCACGGAGACAGAGTTTCGCTAGTAATGAGCTGTTTTTGTCCCATGTTCAGTTCTCACGGGCTAGCGGGTGGCGAGATTGGGACAATAGCGTCGGGATGCTTAGATGGACGGGAATGGGGTCGGACGACCAGTCGGACGAACGACGAGCGCGGCTCGTCTTGTGGGGTGATGAGGGTGCTGCCCATGCCAAATTAGGGGCAAGCGGCCACCATCCCAAAGGGAAAAGGGGGGCAGGGCCAGGAATAAAGAAACACAACATAGGAGCGCTTCGATTGTAGGCTGGGTTAGGAGAAGATAGTCCGTCGCCCTACGAAGGAATCCCAGATGAAGAAGCGGCCGGCCGGCCGGTGGGGAAACGCCAATCATGGTTTCAACCTTGTAGCCGGCCGGCCGTTGGTCGAGTGGCGATCAGGCAGAGTAGTAGCGGCATGGAGAGGAAACCGAAGTAAACCAAGAAAGGAAATAATTTGAAGAAAGTAAAAACGGATGGAGGACGACGTGCTCTGCCCGCTACTCTGTGACTGACTACCTATCTACCTAAACTACCTACTTTACTTAACTAGCTACCTATCTATCTATGGACGGAAGGGTGGGGTTTGAATAACGCAAGGGAAAAGGGGGAGAGACAAAAGAAAGACGACCAAAACCCCACAGTCGAATGTTTCGTTGTGTCGGCCATGTGCCGAAAAAGAACCCCCAGAGACGCCCTTACTTTTGGACTTTCTTTTTTTGGAACGCGTCGTGGTCGCTCCATCGCAGAGTTCAGCCCCGATCGTGCCGGCCTGTCGAATGCCGCATCCCTTGCACTGCAACTGTGCAGGGCACCACGTGCCCTCGTCTCCCATGCAGGCTTGTGTGCGCCAAAGACAACAGCACGTCCATGGAGTCTCCCAAGAATAGCATCTTCCTGGTTCTTCTCGTCCCTTTCCCAGGCCTCGTGCCGCCTCCGTCTCCACCGCCGCCGCCACGCCGCCGCGGCGCCGAGCCTTCGGATTCGCATCGACGTTGTTGAGAAGGGGGTTGCTTTCATTCCACTTCGTCTCGTGCTGCCTACCTGTCTGCCCAAACCCTGCGTGCGCGCGTGCTCCCCAGAATACAACATTCTGGTTCTCGGATATGTCCTAGCCGCTTGTGTCTCATCTCAAACCCATCGTGAACCATACGTCTTTGCGCAAAGCATCAACACCCCCGTATCCGCCATGGTGGTATCCCACCACCAACTCTCCCTACCCGTGAATGCCCATAATCATGCAATGGATGAGACCTTTCCACACGCGCCTAGCATGTTGAAGGGCTATTGGCGGGCCATCGATGCGACCTCCCGCCTCATCCGGTGTTCCCTCCCGTTCTCCAATCATAATGAGTAGTTCGCCTTGAGGGCCTGCTGGTCCTGTGGCTGCATCTGGCCGATGAAGTCCGCAAAGTTGGGGATCATTTGACGGTAGACGTTGAGGATCTGGTTGGGGAGCGCAAATTAGCAAATGTTCGCATCTTGTCTTAGACAGTCGTGCCCAAACAGTAACTCACATTTTGAAAGAGATGGTGTAGCTCCTGCTTGGTCGGGTTCTCCAGCTTCAGGTCTCTGTACCTCGCAATGGCCACAAAGAATTGTGGCAGCGCCTTCTCCATGGACTGCGGGTTCCGCGCCACGACAAGCGTGAAGCCCTTGAACGCCGTGGCCTTCTCCTCGGACGTCTCGACCGTCTCCATGGAGGTGAGGAAGTCCTCAGCAAAGTTGGGCAGCATGCTGGCGAGCTGCTCGTTGTGGTGCAAACCGAGGCGACCGATCGTAATGGCGGCGTTCTCCGTGACGGCGTGCGAGACGGCCGGGTTGGAGACAATGTCAACCAGGCGCTGGAGGAGTTCGGGAACGTAAGTAGAGATGTCCTTGGTGTTGTGCATGATAATCTCGCCAGCCGACCAGCAGGCATTGTTGACAACGCTGAAGCCGCTGTCGATCTCCTCGTCAAGGATGCTGTCAAGGTCAAGCTGCTGCAGGAGAATGGGCATGATGGTGCCGAGGTGCTTCTCCAGAGCCGGGAAGACGTACTTGGCGCAGTCACCGAGGAGGGCATAAGCGGACTGGCGGACGTCGTCCTGAGGATCCTCGAGGCAGAAGCCGAGAAGCTCAAAGAATGAAGCATCGGCATTGCTGACGAGCTCTTGCGACTTTTGGCTCTCGAGCGCTTGGACGATGGCGCTCAGAAGGTCGAGGCTTGTAACGAGGAAGTCCTTGTCAGGCGACTCGACTGCCGTGTTGTTGTTCGCAGCCATGCTCTGCTCGAGGTTCATGTGAATAATGTTGACGCAACGACCAAAGATAGGCTGGGCGTAAGGCGCGAAAGAGTCGTTGAGCGCCATGGCAACGTAGGACAGGCATTCGAGCAGCGGGAACAGCTCGCGCGACTGATCATTGACTTTCTGATAACGCTCGATCAGCGACGGCATGAAGATGTTGACAATCTCGGGCTGCGCCATAAAGGGTCCAAGCTGCTCGGCGAGCGTTTGCACGCAATCATACAAGATGTACATGTTCCTGTCCTTGTAGCGCGCAAAGCAGCGGACAAACTGTTGCAGAATCGGTACAACATATGGCTGAAGTACCTTGCCAGACTGGTCCTCTAGGTTCGCGAAGGCAGAAGCCGCCGCCTCCTGAACCTTCTTGTTCTTGTCGAGCATCTTGCGCAAAATGCCGTCCATTAGAGGTTCGAAGTATGTAGCCTTCTGCGCTGGGTCTGTCAGACCGGCCGCCCAATGCGAGTACCGACCCAGCGTCCAACAGGTAATCTGTCTGACGATGGGTTCAGAATCCTCCAGCGACGTCAACAGGAATGGTATCAACTCGGGAAGATGAGGTGTGACGGCTCGGCTAGCTCCTTCGGCAACGGCGCCGAGCGCCAGTACGGCAGCTTCTCTGTATTGCCAATCCTCGTGCTTCAGGTTCTTCGTCAAATACGGGAGAATGGCCGTGAACACGGGATCCTGAAAATCTCTCGAGAAAACATCGAGAGCCGCGGCAGAGCACTTGCGAATCGTCCACTTGCCCTCGGGATCTTCGTCGCCATCTTCGAGCTCGTCGATCTCGCCATCTTCCAGATCGTCGTCCTCCATGTCGGCCAGTTTCTCGTACGCATTTCCGTTTTGTCCTGGGTCGGCCGAGGCATCGGGTCCGTTGGCCTGTCTGCCAGCAGACTTCTTGGCAAATGTCGGCTTGATATCTTCCTCGCGATCCTCCTCGTCCTCGTCGTCTGATGCGCCACCAAGGAGTGCAATATCCTCTCCACTGTAGACCATGCAGTCCAGCAGGACCGGGACGATCTTGTCGAGGTACGGCGAGAGCGATTGCCATAGATCGTGATGCTCGCCGACGGCCAACCAGAATTCGGCAGCCTCGCTGGCCAATTCTTCGTCGTCACTCTTTTGCTGCGAAATGATGTAGTCCACCAGTCCGCTGATGTGTGGTTGCAGCTTGTCGGGACGAGCTTCCACGAGCTGGACAAAGGCGTGGCACACCTGGCGACGCACGTCGGGGTTGTCGTCCGTGGCCAGCGTGAAGAGGTGGGATAGCAGATCATCAATGTTGTTAAGCATGGCCTGCGATTTGCGGGGTATGAAGACGTTGATAGCGCTGAGAGCCTGGGCGCGGACCTTGGGCAGAGAGTTCTTGGTGGCCTCGATGAACTTGGGCATGAGGAAAGTCAGAGGCCTTTGGCCGTTAACTTCGCGATCCAGGAGCTTCACGTTGTCCTCGCAGATCTTGGCCATGGCGTGCATGGCGCCCTCCTGGGCCTCGGCATGGACCTGGCCGGACTCGTTCGACAACAGACTCAGGAGCTGAGGCAGTAGCTCAGGCCAGCTCAGGAGACCTCCGTTCTTGATAATTTCCGTCGCAATATTACCAGCGTAGCTTCGGATCTGCGGGTTCTTGTCCTGAATTCCCATGGGAATGGCCAATTTGATGAGGGACATGCTGCTCTCGGGGATTTGCTTGTACTGGGAGCGTGCGTTGTTCTTGAGCATGATGGCGGCGGCGGATCGTACGAGGTGGTACTCCATGGAGTTGAAGGGGACGCCAGCCGGGGCTTCGGCGCTGGAGAAGAGGTAGGCGAGGTAGTTGTTGATATCGGGCGAGGCCTTGGCCTGCGTGAGCATCTGAAGCAGAGTGCGTCAGTAACGTTTTGCGACTGCAGTTTACATTTGTGATCCGAAAAGGTCAGATCGCTCGAAATGTGCGAATGAAACCCACATCTTCAGCCTGTTTGCGCGCATTCTTGTCGAAGCCGCTCAAGGAGTCCTTGAGACAGACAGCAAGCTGGCTCAAGGACTCCTGGCTTGGCTGCCAGGTCATGATGGTGTCGGTTCGAGGGGGGTCGATCGATGTGGGAGTTGAAAAGGATCGAGGTGGTTTGATTGCGGTCGTTCGATGGATGCGACAGCTCGAAGACAAAACGAAGGCAGGCCGGCGATGAAATAAAGATTGTGCCGAGAATTACATCCACCGAGGCAGTACTAGTGGGAGACTGCTTGTCAGCGCTTTTCTGTTCCCACGATGCGCCCGATCAGTGGTAGGAGTGATGTTGTGGTGGTGGTGGTGTGTGGAGTGGTGCGGTGCGGAAAGCGACAGGAATTTGAAGCCCCGCGACTGACACTCCAGGCTCGAGCCCCTCGTTGAGACCCGCTCCAGGTCGAAAGAGCCAAAAATCAGAGGGGGGGGGGAGAGAGAGAGCAGGGGCCAGGGTACTGACACATGTGGCACTGGCACAGATACTGCCGCCAAGAAGGGGAGGGGTTTCGACAGACGACGTACCGTTGTCTCCGAAGGGAGCTGTCGACGATCAAGGTAGCTGGCTGCCTTGCAGGAATACTGCAATTTGCCCTCGATTCGAAATGTAGGCCATACAGATGAGGAGTAGGGGGCAAGAGGCAGAACAAAGAAGGCGGGCTGCAAACCTGATCTGGTGATGGAAAAGCACAGATCCAGCTGGTGCTATACCTAGGTAAGGTACCCTGCCTTACAGTGCTTGTGGCCCCCGCCCTCCATATCTGTCTGTCCCGCTTCTCTGCGGTGACTTTTGCCAGTCACTGCTGCTGCCCGCAAAATCCTTGGTTGCGCTAAGGGCGGGGTTCTGACGAAAGATAGTCCGTTCGATAAGCCTTGTTCGGATAATGCACCGGTCTGGGGCGAATTGCACCCTTTGCTGCCTATTTCTTTACATGAATGTTGCGTCTGCCAGGCGAGGTAGGTAGGTACTTTCCACAGTCGCGGTTCTTGCGATGGATGGAATAAACACGCGTTTCAACTCATTTTTCTTTATATTTGGGCGATAGCCGAATGCAAGGTATCAACTAGGGCCATTGGCGGCAGCAGATTTCGTCGTCTTGGCGTCAAGCTTTCGGGCACCTCCCTTGCCACCGCCTGCAGCAGCCCGTCTATCATACCTCCTCACCTGGCGTGACACAGGACAGCGCTTGAGATGCCGCGTGCGACGGTCCGAAGTTCCTTTTCGTAACAATGATATTTCGATGCACTAGAGACGGCCGTTGACTGGAAATGACGCTCTCGGTGAAGAAAATCCTCATTACAGCCATGCGTAAATAGAACACCGGGCATGGCCTCCTATTTCGCAACAGCTTCTGCCATCGTTCGCAGACCCTCTGAGCTTCCGTACTCATTCAAAGCTCTTGCTTCTCTGCATCACTAGGGCAGTCTTGAGCGCGTACCCCGAATATTCCCGCCAGCCACTGCCTGCGGCAGGCCGCATGTGCCCCCATTTCCCCTCTGCTGCCGATCGTAGACGTGCAACATAAACAGCTACGCGGGACAGCGAAAGCTAGCACGTTACCCCGAAGGAGAATTCACCAGCCTTTCGACGTGACGCCAGCCACGAAGAGGAGGCCTTCGCAAACGGCGCCCAGAACTTCGTGAAAGCAGCCGATCAGACACCGTTGGCTGCTGCTGTCGGTTTGACGACCAGTCGGACCCGCTCAATCACCACATCGACGACCCGCTTGAAGACGTCCATCTCCTCCTCAACGGTGCCGCCCTCGGGGCAGTTTGTGAAGGAACTACTGTTGGTAACATAGACGGGCATGTTCGCCCGCTTGGCGATCAGCTTCGCCATGCGCTGCGTGAATTCGAGGGTCGGCTCGTGAACATAGAGTGTTGTGGAAATTGGCTGAGCGGGGTTGAGACGCTGTGCATGGTCAGTGACGGGGCAGTGATATTCAGCTGGGAGGATGAGTAAATGGCTTACGTCAGGCAGAGCGTAGACGAAGGAGCCCATGGCTGCTGGTGATGACGGCTCATCCTGGTTTGCTGTGGTGAGGAACAAGGTAACGGCTTTGGCCTTGATGGTAAGGTGAATGAATACACGAGTATCGATCGAACGTGGTAGAGGGAAAGAGACCTGGAGAGGCTCGTTATCGATAACTTCCATTTTAAATTCGGCACGCCTTGTAGAGTAAGACTGTCTGAGGATGACCAGGCGGTTTGTGGTGTGTTGAGATCATGTTCATGAGCCTGCACAATAGCCCGGCTGTCCGCCCAGGTGTGGAATTCGGTTATGCTGATACGGGGTCTCCTTCCTGCATGTAGCGAGGACAACGCACAGCAGCAACACAAAGTAATGCAGCGCACCGGGTCGACTAATCACGATATGCAATTAGGACTCACTGCCTCCTCCTTCCTTCCTTCCTTCATGTAGGCTTATTGTTAAGCCACAGACTGGACATCGACACGATGGATGACGAGAACTTGGATGAGCTTCTACTCGATAATGGCACGTACTGGCCGCCTATGCCATGCGCCAACTGCAGACGTCACCGGTTGCAATGCTTTATACTCCGGACGACATCAGCCAACCCCAACCCCGTCTCGTCATGTTCATCCTGCGTTGCACTCTTTCGCGACTGTTCCTTGGCCGGCCAGGCCAAACGCGACCACTCCAGTTTTGAAACATCAGAACCTGTCATAGGCCATCTCCACGGAGTGAACGAAGAGCCCTCAGCCTCGACTTCGATATTCGATGAGCACCCCCTTCTCGAGGACCCCTTGGCGCCAGCACCACACCCAGCATCATTAGTAATGCCATCTTCGTCAAGCAAGCGAGCCAGTTCTCGATCGGTTCACAAGAACCGCGCTCTCAGAGCCTGGTTTGCCGCGCATCTGGACCATCCGTATCCGTCTGATGATGTAAAGGATAGTCTAGCGCAGCAATCAGGCCTCAGCAAGTCGCAGGTTGTCAACTGGTTCACCAATGCCCGGCGTCGACACAGGCTATCACTTCGGGTCTCGAGACAGTCTTCCAAACAACAACACCCGCAAGGGTCGCCCAGACCACGGTCTCTCTTGTCGAACATGTCACCCCTCGAGCGATGGCGAAATTCACCTCCAGACGAGGAGCCTGTCGATCTTACGCTTCTCGAGAGTGCTTTAGACGCCTTTCTGTCCGACAACTCGAACAATCTCGAGCCAGCTGATAGTTTTGGCGAAGGTAGCGCGTCCTCGGCAGACGACAGCTTCAATTTCAACACAAGGGGCCGCAGCCTCGATGGCTCGTCTGATTCAAACTCATCCTGCTATTCCTTCCACTCGTCTGCAAGCAACCACTTCGGGGCACGGTCCGGTAACAGCTCCGATGGCGGCATCCATCCTTTTGCAAAGACGGGCAAGCCTGCGACAGCGACAAACTTCCAGTGCACGTTCTGCCTCCAGTCCTTTCATAAAAAGTTTGACTGGTCTCGCCATGAGCAGTCCGTCCACCTGCCCGGCCTCCATTCTTGGATCTGTGGTGTACCTCTCGCCGCCTCTGACCCTCTCATCACCTGGCGCCCCGCATCCCGTGGCCCGGAATGCGTCTTTTGCGGCCACTCCTCGCCGGATATCACCCATTTCCAGTCGCACCAATTCGAGGAGTGCGCCGAGAGGAGTCTCGAGGCGCGGACCTTTAGTCGCAAGGATCACCTCGTACAGCACCTGCAAAAGTTCCATGGCTGTCGGCGGCGCGAAGGCTGGGCCATGGACGTTTCGATGCTCAGGCGCACACAGGATTCGGTACCCAGTCATTGCGGGTTCTGCGGGGTGCGGATGACAGGATGGGAGCAGAGGGTGCAGCATTTAGCGGCACACTTTCGGGCGGGCTTGACGATGGAAGCGTGGGACGGTGAGTGTGGCATTCAAGGACCCATGGCTGTCATGGTAAAGGGGGTTGGCACATAGGTATGTGGCGATGTTGCCAAACTGGTTCTATCACTGCTTTTTGAACGACACAGGTTGAGCGAGAATTTGCAAGCCAAGCAGCTTCGATGAATCCCTCACACTCCCATGGAGTCTATCTGATGCCTGAAGACGTCAAACTTTAGAAGCTGGCATGGAACCTCCATACTGCCCTGGCCTGTTGGGCATGTCATCTTCCCTAGGCCCCTCAGTCACGAGAAGCACAATACCGGCATCTGGTGACGGCACCGCACTCACCTCATCTCCTCCGGTCTCTCGAATCTTCCACAACGCGCCCCGAGCGGCGACACCACAAGGCCCAAGCCTGATGCCGTTTCCCTCGAGAGAGCCTTATTTGCTAAATGTGCTTCCGAATTCGACAGCACGACATTCACGTCTCCACCTGTCCTTCGACCCTGCCACGCGATGCCGACACAGTTCCATAGTTCATCCCGACCATGATCGTCCTGGCACCCGAGTGAGCCGTCACAGACCTGCCAGTCCGCAGACTCTCATGCAAACATGGCGCCGTATTCGGCTCCACAGCCACGACGCCGCTTCTGAACTGCCGCCGCGAGCGCCTCGCCGAGGGCGCGAGCGAGCGTCGGGAGGGACATCAGCGGTGTGAGCGCGAAGAGCGCAGCTGGGCGTGGAAGGCCTGGGCGGCGGCCGGGGGTTCCTCGAATTCGGCAATGGGCCGCCGTCTGCGTATTGCAGCAGACGCTCCGTTCAGCTTGAAGGTCCACGACGAAGAGTGCAAGTACGGCAAGCAAGCGAGTACGTGTTCAAGTGGAGAGTCTCTCAGATCTCTTTCTCTGGTTGGCATCGAAAAAATGGTCGTTCGTCCTCCTACATGGCGGACTCGTCACTGCATGGACCTCGAGGCTCTTGGGCCCCTATGGGTAGGGAGAGCTCACTACCTTCTGCGGGGTCAAGCTGGCAAGCCGACCTGACAAAATAAACATGGAACCCCTCACAGGGCGAGCGAGCACAACGAAATCCTCTCGTGACAGTGCGCCGACTCGGCGCGCGCGCGGCGGCTTTTATTGCCGGAACCTATTTGGAGAGGGCATTGGTAGGTTTTGGGCCGTGGAATCGCCTTCGCGGCGTGTTCCGGCGCCCTCTGACTACAGGTGCCCCCGCTCGCTCCGCCGGGCGGGGCTCCTTTTTGCAGCCGACTCGGAGCGCCCCGGATTCTGACATTCTTGATGACGATTCTCCATGGTCGATTTTTCGCAACACTGGATGTTGACGTGTAAGCTTGAATTTGGAATTGGATTTTCAATATACATATGTCAAAGTCTGAAATCAAGAGAGGGGTTGCACACTTTTCGAGCAAGTCGCTAGCATTATAGGAAAACGACGCACGTCATCGCGTTGGAATCACCAAGCCTAGAACAACCCGATGTGCCTGACACCGTTGAGAGGAACGGGATTATGAGACAGCAATAAAATTGACTGAATGTACTATATGTCATTTACATCGACTTTCGAGAAGTGAGCCAAGTGGTATACGCAAAATCATACCCGTCTCGACTGTCGTTCATGAACTCCTGTTCTCATCGTACTCGAGCACAGCGTCCAGCAATGCCTGCGTTCCCATTGCACTGTCCACAAATGTCAGTCTTCAAAACATCATGCACACCAAACACAAGACCACTCACCAGTCCTCGGGGCTGCAATACTCCTCCGGATGATGGCTGACGCCGTCCTTGCACGGCACAAAGATCATGGTCGTCGGGCACCGCCGGCTCGTATAGACGCTGTCGTGGCCCGCACCACTCGTGATGTGCAGCCAGCCGTCCCGGCCGACGAGTCCATCGGCCGCCTTTTCCACGGCACCAATGCAGTCGGGGTGGAACTTGGTTGCCGGCGAGTCCGTGTCGAGAGTCCAGGCGAGCTCAACACCGCGCCCGTCCATGCCGGCGATACCTTCAAACGTTGCGAGAATCGTGTCCTGCATCCTTGCTACAACCTCGTCCTCTGGGTGTCGAATGTCTAGCGTGAAGCTCACTGTGCTGGCAATTGTGTTTGTGGACGAGTTGGTGGGCATCTTGAACACGCCTGTGGATGCGAGGCCGCCTACCGCCTTGGCTGCCTCGTGGGCTGCGACTACCATGCGGCTCGCAGCGAGGAGGGGGTCCTTTCGGGCACCGAGCGGCGTGGTTCCTGTATGTGCGTCCCGGCCCGTCACAGTAAAGGTGAACCAGCGGTAGGCCTGAGCCCCCTGGACAACACCGATTCGGCGGCCGGCGTCCTGCAGGATGGGGCCCTGCTCGATGTGCAGCTCAAAGTGGGCGCCCAGAGGGTAACCTTGGGGGCCATATGTGCAGGCGATGTCTCCGAGGAAACCGTGTCGTCGAAGCTCAGACTTGACAGTGGCCGAGGGGTCGAAAATGTCAGCGAGGGCGTGGGCATTATCAATCGGGATGTCGCCAGCCCAGACCCCGGAGGAGATCATGGACTTGGGAAACCTGGCGCCCTCCTCGCTAATCAAGTCGTGTCAGTTCTTTGCTGGAAGTCGAGCGCAAGGTAGGGCGTACTTTGTCCAGTTCACCGCACCAACGTCAAACTTGGTTTCGTAGCCATTCTCGTGCAAGGTTCGCAGCACTTCGAGGCCAGCAATGACACCTAGAATGCCATCGTAGCGACCACCGCGCGGCTGCGTGTCGAGGTGGCTACCCATGGCAGTCATGGCAGCAGCAGTGCGGCCGCGACGACGGGCAAACTGGTTGCCCATGGCGTCTACGGCAACGTCACAGCCGATGTTCCGGACTTCATCAGCGAACCAGCGGCGCACACGGGCATCGTCATCAGTGAGGGCGAGGCGGGCCATGCCTGTTTCCGTAGGCGCGCTGTATACATGTGTGAGTCCTCTGTGCGCTTGGGAAGGGCAGGGGTTAAAGGGTACCTGCCATAGGGGTGAGCAGCGCCCCATTGACACGTGTCATGGATGGTGTTATTGAGTCGATCAGCATTGATCTTGAGACGCGAGGCAGCTTGGGAGGTCGATGAGAAGAACCTGGGTCCAAATCGAGGGATGCGGCCCAAGCTAAGTAGTGAGGCAAAGGGTGGCATCGTGGGGTCGAGGTGGGCAAGGTGGTGGAGTGTGTCAAGCGGATGAGAAGGCACAGCCAAAGAGAAGTCGATGGGACGATACTACCAAGCTAGGGGGGCTCTTTGGGTAGTGTGTTGATTTGGCAGACAAAAGTGCCTCTCAATTCACCAGAATAGGTAGGTATGCAGATTATCACGAAAGACATTTTGAACCGACGAGGACGAGCGCTCCAGGTCGAAGGGGCCATGGCCGCGTGAGTGCGCCCTATGGAAACACGCCGGGAAACAGTTCGGGAAGTCGCTTGTCTCGCCGGACCTTCCCCTTGGCCGATCTCACCTGCCACAGGGTAGTTGCCCCTCACTTACCTACCAAGGAAGGCACACCCACAGAGGGAACTGTTCCCTTTTCCGCTGTCAAAGCCCCCCCCCCCATCCTCAATATACAACCCTTCACGATCTCACCTCAGTCTTCAGTTCACAATAGCCAACTCATCCGAGAGGCCCGCTGCTAGTCAGTGTCGATGATGCCCCGAAACTCGTTCGTCCGATGCGTCTCGGCAAACCGCTTGACAGCCCCCCAGTCCTTGCACACATGCTGTGCCCCCGCCTCCCCGGCCGTCGTGTCGTCGACTCTACCCCCGAGCGCCGTGTCGCCGTGGCAGGCAAGCGACAGCCGCAGGTACTCGAAGCAGTGCCGCAGGTGAAATGCCATCGCCTCCGTCTCCTCCGTCGCCTGCACGCCCGAGTGGTACGCCTGCATGATCATGTAGAGACAGTGCAGCTGGTGGAACACGGCCGTGATGTGCGCCGGGTGGTTCTCCGGGTCGACCGTCACCGTCGGCAGCTGGTTTTGGTTCTTCGTTGCGCTGAAGAACCCATGGCCGACTGCCGCTGTTAGTAGGTGGCTGCTGCGCCGTTCCTGGACGTACGGCTGCATGCCGTTGACTCACCTGGCATCAAAGCATCCCAGTTCTTTCGTACTTGGTGCTTCTCGTTGGCGGTCGTGTTCAGCGGGTTGAATGTGTAGTCGGCCGTCAACTCGAAATGCTGTATGACGCGGGGAACTGGACGCTTTTGGCATCAGCTCTTGACCCGACAACGCAACGACAGACCTGTTGAAACCAGGGGTCGACTCACACTCCGGAATGTTTCCCGTGGGGTCTTCACCCAAGCGATGCCCGTGCCGCTGGTCGCAGTACCCCTCCCATGATATCAAGACAGTACAAGCCGCTGTGAACACAACTATGAGCCAGGTGATTGAGGCGAGTCGCGACAGCCAGAATAAAGTGCTTTCGAACCAATCCCGGGGCTTTCGGGACCGAATACGCTCATGAGCTTGAACGTTCACAGATTCGCCTGCAGATGACGGGTGCTGCAGCGTTTCTGAAGACGGGCCCGCATGCTGGTACTGGAAACCCATGATGAGCGCTCTCGAGTCGTAGAGTCGTGGCGCACCGAGCTGACCGAGTACTATCACTAGGAAATGATGGACCTGTGCAGCCAATATATCAGAAAATGACCGCAGACGATCGACGACCGATACAAAGAGTCAGTTCCATTAGGGCATCACCACTGTTGATCCCCTGATAACATGCTGCTTTGGGTGCTCAATAGCGTCTGGCCCCTATTGACGCTTGACCAACAAACATGAACGCTCCGACCAACACCCTGCAACAACGCCACTCGGGACTGGATTGCTTTGTCTCCTGCCGTAGTGATCGTCAAGCAGCTAACAGGCAGTTAAGTGCAGGGAGAGAGCGGAGGCAACAGCCAGCACAAGTTGTGGCTTGGCCGTTGATATATGTCTCTATCGTATTCTTTTATACGTCTAGCGAGTCACGTCGCAGTATTGTACAGTCTAGCGTTCATGATACACGATACAGTGCAGCACGCGAAGCGGCTGCTGTCCCAAATCACGGTCCCATTCCCAGCATTCTTTTCACCTGGCTGGACAAGTCAGCCGGACACACCTCTCCATCCGACTTGTCCTCGGCCTTTTCAGCAGATGCAGCATTCTCAGCCACACCAACGGTTTCCTGAGCTCCCTCCACGCGCAGCGGCGCAGGCGACTTCTTGGTGAAGACGGCAATGAAGCCTCCACCGCCGACCATGGTGCCCACCTTGGGCCGGCACACGGTCACCTTGCCCTCATTCTCCCCCACGGCCTCGACCTCCCCCCTCGCCACCTTCTTCGGCGTCACGACGCGCACGTCCCACTCCCTTCCGCCCACACCATCCGAGAAACCTGGCTCAAAGGTTGAGTTGGCCAGCTCGATAACGCGCTCCACGTACACCGGCTGCGTCGTGTCCGTGACCCACTTTACGAAATCCAATACCTGCGTGATGGACGGGAAGAAAACAACAAGACGGCCGTCGGGCCGCAGCGCCTCAACGACGAGCTCGGCGTGGTCCGCCGACGCAGGCAGGTCGAGTACGGCGTGCGACAAGAAGGGCGCGCGGTCAGGCGACGCCGCAAGGCGCGGCTCGAGGAACGAGCGGATCGTGCGCACGTGGAAATCGATGTCGAGGAGGTACAGCGCGCGGCGGAAGTCGCGGATCGTCCCGTGCGCGAGGCGGCTTGCCGAGGGACGAATATCGAGGGTGTGCAGGATGGCGCGGCGAGCGGGCCGGTAGCCGTCGAGCTGGGCCTGCAGCTCGGGCGCCAGGCCCTCGGGGGAGTGCGGGTGCGGGCCCAGCTCGGGCGAGTCGTCGGTCGCGACGTCGCTGAGGAGCTGGCCCTTGGCGTAGGGGGCGGCGCAGAGGGCGGCGCGCAACGCGGCCGGGACGGCGGGGTTGGCGCCGTGGATCGCGCGCGCGAGGTGCAGCGTCAGGGAGCCCATACCCGTGCCGGCTTCGAACACCTCAAACGGAGCGCCCGCGTCGGCGACCGGGTCTTCCCCCGGCGCCGGAAGGTCAATGTCAAGGAGCGAGACGATCATGGACGAGTCGTGCGGGTAGATCTAGGTCCCCGGTGTCAGGTCGGTGTGTATCTTCCCAGTGGAGGGGTGGGATTTCTCCGGGGAGCCATACCGGTGTCGCCACCCGCGGGATGTTGGTCACATATTGCGCCAGCGTCACTTCCGACAGGCGCATATTGTTGCCCTTGCTGTCCTGAATGGTACACGGCAGCGTCCTGCCGATGAGGTCCGACCCGTTCACGTGCACACCCCAGGCCGCCTTGAAAGTCGTGTCCGATCGGATCGGGGGTGTGACTTGGCGCTTCGTCGCGTTCCTGGCGCCCTTCTGTCGTAGGAGGAGGACATCGTGTTCTGTGATTGCGGAGGTCAGCCAGCGGCCCCCTTTTCCCTTTTTTTACCCGCCTTCCCTCTTTGGATGAAGAGAACAATGCAGGCGCAAACATACCCTGAATGATTCTGGAGTAGCACCGGAGCCCGTTGACTTGGCTCGGCCTTGAGGCGAGACGGATTCTCGTCCGCAGCGCTGTTCTGGGAAGCATCGCGAATGCAGGACGAGAGCTGTCCCGTGCAGCGACGGAGGCTATAGCTCACCTGACCATTGGGTATCGACCTGAGCTGACCATTGGGTCCGCTTTTATTCTGCGTTAAGCCTATTCCGGAACTGACCTGACCACTAGGGGGTGCTGAAAAGGGGTGAATATAGTAAAATAGGATTACTTAATATATA